>NC_092634.1:25359139-25669139 GCF_039555335.1 Amphiura filiformis | reverse complement strand
GATATTGTTGGTCGAACAACCAAAACAAACAAATAAAAATCGATTTTCATTATCTAAATCAATATATTATTGCAAAATAACACTTAGATGTTTTGCAAAAGTTCATTCTACAAAACATATACTTTGAAAACTTGCTTGATTTATTGTTGTTATTGAGTTATGTAGGCCTACATTTAAAAAAAGTGTTGTTGTTTCATCCCTCTTTACAACATAACTCAAGAAGCACAATACCTGCAAAAGTATATCTGTGGTATTTGATTATTCTTCTACACGCTTGCTATAAAATGATAAATGCAATTTTTGTCAAAGCTCATTACCATTTGCAAGATGCCTGAACTACCAAATCACAACAGTTTGCTAAAATAGTTGCTAACCTTGAAGAAAGCGCAAATTAGTTTGAAATAAATTTTGATTTGTCTTTTATCATTTTGAAATGGGCTATTCCAGTTGAAATCCTTACACCCCGTATGGAAGACATGACCTTAATCTTCCACACAGGGCGTGTGAATTTCAAATGGGGTTACCTGTGAATGGGCTTTTCCAGAAAATAGATGCACACCCCTTAATAGAGGAGTTTGGATTTCCGGACTTTTTGTCCAGTCGTAATTGTTGGAAATCCAGACTTTTAAAGTGCCCGAGTGAAAAAAATCCAGCAGAAAAATAGTTCAAAATCAGAAATCCTCAATTTTAGAGCTCATTTTGGACATTTCCATGATTTTACCTTCATTTAATTGGATTTCCAAGCTTTTTTTTTTCAAGTGACATTGGCAACTGGAATTCCAGTCGTTTTCAGAAAGCAGACTTGGATATCCAGACAATTCTTTGATTGAAAAGTTACTCCTGCAATTATTTTCTGGAATAGCTCAATGATTGACTCCATTTGAAATTTCTTTGAATACATGACATATTGGAATCGGTAATAGTTTCATGTTGAAATAGAAGGGAGAATATCCCGTTACAAAAGCTTTAAAGTAGCGGTACGTATGGAAAAATCTAAATCATGCATATTTTAATTGTCCGATGACATTAAGTTTCTGGGTATATGAAAACCCCAACACGGATAGGAGTAGCAGGGGAACTTGAAACTGGAATTCGTTTTGTCGACTAGAACATTAACATCACACTCTCACAAACCAGGCCTTGCCGTCTAGATTTTAAAGGCGAGTGGTTATCACTCACTAGCATGGATCTAGGCGAGTGGTCAAATTTTCACTTTCTATATGCTTGGAGGGAGTACAGAATCGATTAAATGCTGAAATGGCTGATTCAATGGCTGATTTTGGGAGATTCAAAGCGAGTGATATTTAGTGTCTATAGCGAGTGGAAAATCGCTCACTAGAAATCGAGTTTGGGCGAGCGGTGGCGAGCGAGAGCGATCGTTCGCCTCAAACGGCAAGGCCTGCAAACTGCACACAAAAAGGCAATTTCTTGTCCAATCAATACCAAAAATAATAGCTGTCCTTTTGTTCACTTAGAACCTAGTCTGTCATGTATACAGATTACTCTCTCAAACTGGTTCTAGAAAGAACCACTTTCATGAAAATGGTTCTAAAATCTAAAGAGAACCAAAAAAGATTCTACCAGATTTGTTGTTTCTACAAAGAACCATGGTTTAGGAATCTTTTTAGTTCTATACAAAACCTTTAAAATGGTTCTATGTCAAAGAAACATTTTAAAGGTTTTTCTACAGAACCTAAAAAAGTTCTCAAACCCACAAAATGGTTCTTTACCGAACAAAAAAAAGATGATATAACTATTTTGGTTCCTAGTATTAGAACCACTTTTTCGGGAAAATGGTTCTTTCTAGAACTATTTTGGGAGAGGATTTCGTATAGGACAAAAAATCAACTGTCGAACCCATTTTTCTAAGAGTGTATATCGACCTTTCAGTGCCAGAAGTGGGTAAGTGCAATAGCTGCCCTGTGAACACACACAGTATATTGTACTCATCTAACACATGGCAGTTACACACGGCAGCTATTGCACTTATACCTACTTCTGGCACTGAGCAGTGCCTGTTAGCAAAAGTCTCATAGTTTTCCATTATATTTCTTATATATCGGCCGTTCAGTGCCAGAAGTGGGTAAGTGCAATAGCTGCCCTGTGAACATTTTGCAATTCACACACAGTAAAATTAATGTATAATCTACACATGGCAGTTACACATGGCAGCTATTGCACTTATACCCACCGAGCAGTGTACTCACCTGTTAGCAAAAGTCTCATAGTTTTCCTCATATATTTCTTATACGTCTTCTTTTCATCCTTCAGATATTTATCTATCTGTTTGCTCCTCTCAGTCGGTGTAATAAGTCCTTCCGCCATCACACTTATACTTATTGCTCAAATCGCCAATATTTTAATATAAGACAAAATTGCTGTAAGCGAACTCATCAATATCAATTTTCCCACTGACCATCAGTACCAGTGTATCCTGCTATCTCACTATCCACCGTCATTATGATTAAGTTAGTATTTCAGTGTAATGTTGCAAACAAATGTTTATAAACAAAATTTAATTATTGGGCTCATCATTTTTGTCATTAAAGATCAGATTCAACTCGTCCGATACATTTCCATGGTCCTACAAAAAACATAGGCCCTAAAGACGGACAATAGACGGAAAATATTCAAGCAAATGAAGACACAGTTTTCCTAGATTTCCTTTTTGATACAATGGTCCACCAGTCCAAAAGTGTTAGTCCGAGCTGAATAAGTTCATTATTATTAAGTCCAATTCCGGCTAAGAAAGTCTGAAAGAACAAACATTTTGACAATATTATTGATTTAAAAATTGATCAGTTGTTTTTACATCAATTAATCCAACTTTAATAGGAAACTACTAAATGCTTATGAACTAAAAATGTTTGAATATGCTTAGTCATTTATACTCGCTTTTAACACAGATCTTGTTTTTAGCTTTTTGACCACTCACTCACTCACTTAATAACTCATTCAATAATTCAATCACTTACTCAAATAACTCACTCACTTGTTCAATAACTCACTCACTCACTCACTCACTCGATCAATCAATCAATCAATCAATCAATCAATCACTTAATCATTCACTCACTCAATCCCCTAACCATCCACGTATCGTCTCAATAACTCTCTCATTCACTCAATCATTCAACTCATCAATCAAACACTCAATCGTAATATCAATTAATCAATCAATCAATCAATCAATCAATCATCTCTTCGATGATCTCTTCAATAAATCACTTAATCAATCACTAAACTCACTCTAATACTTGCTCTTTAACATATTGTAAATCCGGGTGCTTAATATTTCATTTTCACGCGACAATGAATTACTAGTACATGAAACCTGTACCGAACTATTTACAATTTTACACGTCTAATTCTTTAGTCCGAAGGTTCTTTAATCCGACGGTTCTTTATTACGAAGGTTCTTTATTCCGATGGTTCTTTATTTCGAAGGTTCTATAGTCCGAATTTTAAAAACGGTTCTTTAGTCCGAATATGAAAATAGGCGCTATAGTCCGAATTTAAAAAACAGTTCTATAGTCCGAATATGGAAATAGGCTCTATAGTCCGAATTTAATAAAAAGGTTCTATATCCCGAAATTGCAAAAGGGTTCTATAGTCCGAAACGGATACCGTGTTCTTTAGTCCGAATTGGTAAACAGGTTCTATAGTCCGAATTTTATTTTCATCATGTGTTTCAGTGTCAAATCATCAATTGTTAAATACAAATCCGCTGAAGTTCAACATGGTTGCTTTGGCAGTGATGGCGGCTGGCCCTGGGATTGCTTGTCCATTTAATTTTGTGTTCGTTTTCATTCTGTCTTTCATTGTTTTTTTCTTTCTTTTGTATACTTTTGTCCTTTTTTCGAATCGTTCCTCTTTTGTTCGTCGTTTAGTTTGTTCTTTCATTCATTTGTTCATTCTTGATTTCGTTCGATATTTTTTCATTAGCTCTTTCTTAAGATCCCTTTCTCATTTTTGTTTCTTCTATATTCAAATTTCTTTCGTTCTATCTTTATTACATTATTTCTTTCTTCTGCTTGTTCTTTCTGTAATGTTCATCATTTTGTTCTCTATCTTTGTATTCATTGTTCTTTCATTTTGACTTCCTTTTAGTCTTTATTCAGTTGTTTCATTTGTTCTTTCATTTATTTTCTTTCATTGTGTCTTTCCTTCTTTTGTACTGTTTTTTTTTTTGTGTGTGTGTTTTTGTACTTCTTCATGTTTCTTCGGACTATAGAGCCTTTTTACTGATTCGGACTAAAGAACACGGTATCCGTTTCGGACTATAGAACCCTTTTGCAATTTCGGACAATAGAACCCTTTTTTAAATTCGGACTATAGAGCCTATTTTCATATTCGGACTAGAGAACCTTTTTTAAAATTCGGATTAAAGAACCTCTTTTAATATTCGGATTAGGGAACCTTTTTTAAAATTCGGACTATAGAACATTCGAAATAAAGAACCGTCGGAATAAAGAACCTCTTTTTAATTTTTTTCGGACTAGAGAACCTCTTTTAAAATTCGGACTAGCGAATGCTATGAACACATGTTCGGACTAGCGAACCTTCGGACTAAAGAACCTTCGGATTATAGAAGCGTCGGATTATAGAGCAGTCCCCGTAAGCCTACGCTTAATCTACGGTTAATTTCACAGAATCCGTCCGGCACAAATCACAGTCAATGAGCTCCGTATTCCAGGTCCCACATGACAACAAACTTCAACCAGGAAATTAATAGACTATTATCTAGGCCTTATATATAAATAGCCAAATACGCAGAGAAAAATATCTCACTTACTTTATTTTACGCAGATCTGGTGTCACAAAATGCAAGCAATTCTTCGGGTAGATTAGTATGGTATAAAATCAGCACCAACTAGAACCTATTATCTTCGGAAAATCTTTGGTAGTAGTCATGGTAGTGGTGGCTAGCAGTCGGAATGGTAAAGCTTTTTCATTGAGTTGGCGAAGCAGATTATGTGCCAAGCCAAAAGGGTCCAAAGGGCTGCAGTAAGCATGACGTTGACACATGGATATACATAGACCCGGGCTGATCTGTTGTGTATAAAGAGGAACTCAAAATCTATTTATACTTCCACAGAATCCACACAATATAATATAACAGATATACGCATGACAGGTCACAAAATGCCAAACATATTCCCCAAGAGAGAGTATATTACATTGTAATATATGTGCAGTCATATATAGTCCCGTCAATGTCATGGCCAACCGTGAAAAACTGTCAATACTACATAAATTATTCTATTTCCATATCCGAAAATAATAACAAAACCGCGTAAGAATGTCTAATTTCTCTGCCCATTATGCAACAAAAAAAACCCGATAAATTATATCTAATATTAAAAATACGCATATATCAAACTATATTATAAACAATTGGCGTAGTATTAAACATATACTTTAATTAAGCACAAGATATTCTTAGTTTAAATAGTTCATGCAGTTTGGTAAGGTCATGCTTTGCCTTTTTAATAATAGACGCACAAAATTCTATTTTTAACTTCGTCTCGCAAATTCTATAGCTATTCAAGCGGAATGAAATGATATATTTCCCAATTTTCTGCCAAATTGAACAAAATGCTTGTAACAGATCTGTTTGGTCAATCCTTACAATTCATTTCAATTTAATTATTCCTTTAGTTCAATGTTTTCAGTAATTTAATTAACAAGAATATTGCGGAGAGTTGCGTCAACCCTTAAACCAAACTTTAAAAAATTTCGACATAGTAATTGAATATACCAAGCACATTGTCGTATACGTGCAATTCAATTATACATGCGGAAAATTGATTTTTAATTGAAAAAGACTTGTATATATAACATTTCCCTATAAATGGGAAATTGCCATTGTCTTGTTCATATCGTATCAGAACTATGCTTAAAATATCATTGGATGAAAATGTCGATGAAAATTGCAAATAGCGCCACGATATGGGATTGAAAGATTAACTTTCATGCGGTAAAAAAAAACATTATTGTGTCATTTTTCCCGCGGAAAATATAGAATTTAGCGTGACATTCTACGGGCCCGACCGACCCAGATTTTGAACAAATTGGGGAAAAAATTTTCGTGTACAAATGAATGCCGACCCAAATTTCGGAAGTTCAGGAACAATTTTTTTTTTCTCAAATTGCATATTATTTACAGATTTTGGTGATTTGTTGGGGTCATCCCCCAAAAAAAAAAGCCGACCGACCGACCCTACTTGAAAGGTCCGTCCGCCCGTAGAATACTGGGTTTGTTTTTTTCATCGCCTTAGCTAATATCAAAAATAAAGTTTTGAGCGTTTGAAAAATCATGCATGCTCATGGGACGGACATGATATCCCTTATATCAAGCCTTGGAATCTCCTTTATAGAACTGATACATTTCTTCTTGTGTGTCAGCTTTATTTGCCTCAATATTTCGATTTTCATTATCTAAATCAATATAGGCTAATTATTGAAAAAGAACACTTTGATATTTTAAAAGTTCATTCTACAAATCATGTACTTTGAAAACTAGTTGTTGTTAAATGAGTTATGTACGTTTTACAAAAGTGTTGTTGTGTCAGGCCTCTTTACAACATAACTCAAGAACCAACAGGACCTACAAAAGTATATATCTGTGATATTTGAATTCTTCTACACGCTCGCTATGAAATGATCAATGCAATTTTTGCCAAAGCTTACTACCATTCGCAAAATGCTGTGAACTACCAAATAGCAACAGTTTAAAATAGTTGTTAACCTTAACATGTTTAATAGCACTAGTTCAGTAGTATATTTCCTGCATTTACAGATAGTTACACCAAACCAAAAGGTACAAGGCCTATTATTTATCATAGTGTTGAAATTATTGGTTATCATTAGGAAGGCAAAAATCAGCCAAAGTCATGATAGTGTAAAATGTAGCAACATCAACATTGACTTTGATGATAGGCGGCGGAGGAAGGGGAATGGGGTGTCCCGGCCTCGAAAATTTTCCATGGGGTCGTCCTCCATCCCCCTATAAATCCTAACAGAATAACAAATAATAACCGTAAAGATTCGCCTAAGTGCATTTTAGGCGTAACCTAGTGCCCTCCCGTAAAATTCTCATAGCAAATTATGGCATGGAACCTTAATTCTTGATTTCAGAGGAGGGAGGGAGTTCTCTATATTTTGCACATGAAAATGAAATTTACCCCCAAAGCAAAGAAGCCCAATTTACCCCCAAAGCAAAAAAAGCCCAAGTGCGCCATTAGGCGAATCTTTCAAGCTCAATACCGCGTTTTTGACGTAGGATAAGATTGGAAAATTATGCGTACTTCGCGCGCTGGCCTATCGATCAGCAAAAAATTCCCGGCAAAATTCACGTGTCCCAGTAACATCATAACAAAATACTCTCCCCTCCCCCCCCTTTAAATTTGAATGCTGCTGTCACAGTGCAGGGAATGTTTTCCAAATAATATGAAGAAAAGGCTTCTTTTTAATTGGAGAAACCTTCCGAATTCCGTCGCTTTCATGAGCATCTCAATTCACGTTCTATCGTTGTTATGGTTACCAAATAGACAGTATGGCTTCTGAATGTTTGTAATCAGAAATTTGCATGCCATATATTAGGCTCAAGTCCGAGGCGAAAAGTTAACAAAGAAACGAAACCTGTCAAACGTTCCATGTTTTTTTTAGTTTAGTGTATTATAGTTTTGTTCTGAATATTCACGAACTGTTATACTAGATCATGAGATGTATTAACAATGTTAACCCAGCAAACACAAAACGTTTTCGACATCATTCGCAAAAGGTTATAAAATGTTGTCAGAAAACGTTTAAATGTCGGGTTATATAAAGGGTATATTAAGGGTATAAAACGTTTTCATAACATTGAAAAACATTTTTTGATAATCTTATACTATACTGCCCAGCAAACACAAAATTTTTTGCACTCGTTTAAATGTCGGGTTATATAAAGGGTATAAAAACGTTTGAATAACATTCCAAAAACATTTTTGAAAACCTGATACAAAACATTCTAAACAGAATGTTATTTTTGGGTTGAAAAATGTTTTTCCCAAAATATTTGCAATAACGTTTTAAATAAATTTTTATGACCTTTATATAACCCGACATTTAAATGTTATTAAAACGTTTTGAAGAAAATATTTCTGTGTTTGCTGGGGGCAAATATTTTAACATGTATGTTATTTAAGTGTTGACAAAATATTTGGCAAAAAATTTTTGCAAAAATAGTTTACAATAACATTTTTGAAAACATTTTAGAAATATTGTTGTAGTGTGTTTTCATACAAAACGTTTTTATGACCTTTGTATAACCCGACATTTAAATGTTATTAAAACGTTTTGAAGAAAATATTTCTATGTTTGCTGGGGGAAAATATTTTAACATGTATGTTATTTAAGTGTTGACAAAATATTTGGCAAAATTGTTTGCAAAAATAGTTTACAATAACATTTTTGAAAACATTTTAGAAATATTGTTGTAGTGTGTTTTCATACAAAACGTTTTTATGACCTTTGTATAACACGACATTTTAATGTTATTAAAATGTGTTTACCTAAACCAAAAGCCAAAATATAACTTATTTAAAACGTTTTAAAAACGTTTTTGTGTTTGCTGGGAAATGTATGATATGTAATGGGTAACATGAAAATAAACACACATCCTATATAGAGGAGTTCAGATTTCCGGACTTTTTATCCATGTCGTGATTGTTGGAAATCCATAGTATCCAAAGGCGAAAAAAAAATCCAGCAGAAAAATAGTTCAAAATCAGAAATCCTAAATTTGAGAGCTCGTTTTGGACATTTATGTGATTTTTTTAGTCATTTAATTCCATTTCCAAGCTTTTTCAAGTAACATTGGCAACTGGAATATTCTATAGTCGTTTTCAGAAAGCAAACATGGAAATCCAAACATTTCTTTTATTGAAAATTTTCCTCCCCCGAACGAAATTACAACACTGGCCTATATGGAGCATTGTGATGCATAACTCGCAAATGCAAAATCGGAATTAACTGAAATTTTGGGAATAGGCCTTTTTTCGTTGATATTTACTGAAAAATGTCATAAAAAGATGATCACGAAATACTACTTTAAGGTTAGTAACTATTTTAATCTGTTGCGATTTGTTAGTTCACAGCATCTTGCTAATTGCAGTGAGCTTTGGCACAAATTGTATTGATCATTTCATAGCGAGTGTGTAGAAGAATTCAAATATCACAGATATACTTTTGTAGGTCCTGTGGTTCTTGAGGTATGTTGTAAAGAGGGCTGAAACAACAACACTTTTTTAAAACTTACATAGACCTACCTCAATAAAAACAATAAATCAAGCAAGTTTTCAAAGTATATGATTTGTAGAACTTTTGCAAAACATCAAAGTGTTATTTTTCAATAATATATTGATTTAGATGATGAAAATCGATTTTTATTTTTTTTTGGCTGCTTCGACCAACAATAGGGGCCTATACCTCCTCTGGACCTCTACCCTTAATTTTAATTATGGCTTCAAGATGAGATGGCACACAGCGCCACAGACTTTGATTTGTGATCACAAAAAAGCTTCTTTCTTACTGGATCTGGAATGAGTGTTTCGACAGTATTTTTTGTGGGACATGAGAGCACATCAGACATATCGAATTGCATTCTGAATACGAAGAATGTCTTTCTGATATCAAATAATTTTCATTTTTGAAATTCACGATATAATACAAATTTTATGACAAATTATTAAAAGTTGATATTTTTCACATTTTTGATATATAACAGTCCTCGAAGTAAATTTTATAAATCTAATGATATATTCTTAAAGTGTATGTAGCTTGGAGGAAAAGCCGACGATCAATTGAAAATGTTGACCTTTCATATTGAAGATATGGATTTTTTTCCCAAAAAGACCTTTTTTTTTTTGTGTGTTTTGGGGAAAAAATCCATATATATCTTCAATACGAAAGGTCAAAATTTTCAATTGATCGTCGGTTTTTCATCCCACCTACATATACTTTAAGTGTAAATCATCAGATTAATAAATACTTCGAGTACTGTTAAATATCAAAAATATCAATTTTTAATCATTTGCCATAAAATGTGTATTACATTGCGAATTTCAAAAATCAAAATTATTGATATCAGAAGGACATTCTTCGTATTCAGAATGCAATTCGATATGTCTCACATGGCCCACAATAAATACTGTCCAAACGTTCATACCCCCATCCCTTAATATACCTGATCGAATTTGACCAATCAGAATTCAGAAACCTTACAACTTACATTATTTCATCGTACCGTGGGTGGTGAATCTTCTTGTGTTTTAGTTTTGACAAAAGAAGTATAATTATTGCTGCTGTTGTAACGTCTGAGCTATATAATAAAAAAATACCTACTATTACATGAAAACCAGGATGTTTTCCAACCCTATCTTCTAAAAGGTAAGTTCTGTTTTAAACTCATGTATGATTAAATTCTGTATTTGTTCATTTAGTGTTCAATGAAATACGATGATTTAAAACTCGTGATTTTATATCCCTATCATTTCAACCGAATTCAGGTATTTGCTCATTTATGTTCATTAAAATCTGTTTATCTTTCTTGTTTCTTTCTTCTTAAAGTCGCTATTTATTCAAAGGGATGATTTATCCGGGGGGGGGGGTCTACGAATTTTTTGTATACGGGATGTGCCACGTAGAATTTTGGATGCTGACTTTTTATATACACTTTTTGCGGTTTTTGCTACCCATCAGCATACCAATTTTTCACAAAAAAACACCCCAAAAGTACCCAAATTTGCCATAATTAGGCATTTTTAGGTCTTTTCAATACGAAAGGTCAAAATTTTCAAATGATCGTTGGCTTTTCCTCCTATAGCTATATACATATCATTAGATTTATAAAACAAACTTACTGTGTGCATGGACTGTTAAATATCAAAAATATAAATTTGTAATAATTTGCCATAAAATTAGTATTATATCTCGAATTTCAAAAAATCAAATAATTTGATATCACGAGGACATTCCTCGTATTCAGAATGGAATTCGATGTCTAATGCTCTTATGTCCCACAAAAAATAATGTGCAAACGTTGTTATCCGATCCCTTAACCCTTGAACTATACTGAGCCAAATTTTATAACACGGACTACAAAGGGGGTTGCCACCCCACCCCTATTTTCAATTATAAACGCCATATACCGTTATATTTGGTACCAATGTATAGCTATCATGGGTCTCTTATATTCTGTTATATCAAAATAAGTACAAACATTCCCCACATAATGTCACTATGACGTGTTAATGTGAGGGTGCCCATGCAAATTTGTGATGTATACAAAATTGATTTTCTGTTAGAAATTCTACAAAATGCGATTTTCACCGAATTTTCTCCTCAATATAAAAGCAAATGACTATGTCAACCTAACTAATAAGTACTAGACAGTAGCTTTTGGAATAATTTTACAAGAGCGAAGTGAAAATCATTGATTTTGTAGAAACCAATGGTGGGCCTCACTCCCCACCCACCCCCTCCCACCCCTCTATGGCCATCTTTGACGGCCGGTCCTATACCCCTACCTAAGGGTCTGGATTTTAAAAAATCTACGATTAGCTTAGGTCGTTTGGGCGTAAACGCGTGCGTTTTTCTATGACGGATAAAAATCTTTAGCCCCCCCTTCGTAGTTCAAGGGTTAACTGAAGGAAACTGTGTTACTTTTAGCAATAATCCATTCACATTCATCCTAATTTATATGATCCCATACGCCGCAAGCACAAAAACGTTTTCGTAATCAGTCTGGTACGACTGCCTGATCAGGAAGTACTGCCGAATCAGGCAACACGGGCTTTGGTAACCCTTCCGAATTTGACAGACTAAGGACTAAATTGTTCATGGTGATTTTATAAAAGATCGGTGGAAATTTTACTTTGACACACATGAGCTACATGTAAGTTGACAATTTTTCACCGGGCGAAAAAAAATTCCACCGGGAGGAAAATAATTTGAATAACAATTAAAAAAATTTCTAACGGTTTTTTAAAAATTTGATTTAAATATGCAAATAACATTTTGTCAATATTATAAAAATGTGTAGGTATAGTGAGGCGTTGCTTTGTTTGTTGTTTGTTTGTGTTTTGTTTTTTGATATAAAATATTTAAATTAAAAAAAACGATTTGAAAGCATTCTTGTGTTTGCTACGGTATTTTCATTTTCAATCAGGTATATTGATATTTGAAGGCAAAAATAAAATAAAAATGCCGAACTCCAAGAAGATCCAGTTGCCGATCTCCAAGAAATCCAAGCATGTCCATGTCAATGATGGTCGCAGTCCGGAACCGACACCAGACGGTTGCGAGATACAACAAAAGCAAAACGGTCAGTGAGTCAAGTTATGGATCAATGAGCCAGGTAAGTAACTTTTATCTTCTTCAGAGGGCCGATTCCTACTCTACGTATATTCGACGTCAATTATTCAATAAAAAAGCGCAGTAAGTTATTTATAGTGCGCTACGCACAGGCCGACGTGTAGACGTTGATCCTCAGCACACTATACAGGTTGTCGCTGCCACTACGGCCCACATCATTCCATAAACCATTTAACAACAACTCAGGGACTTTGCATGCAGCTTCAAGAGCGCACACCCTAGACATTTCACAAATGACCTTCGCAACCAGGATCAGCTCCCTGAGTTTCGTACGGGTAACAACAAGACAATTAGCAGCAAGTTACTTGTCCAGGGGAATTTCAAGCTAACTCAATTTTTCACAAGAGCGTACTATAGGCACCGCCAGTGTTCGAACCCGAAACCTCTCGCACCAAAGTATAGTGTTTCTTACTCGAGCAGTTTTCTAATCTGATCTGAATGTCGCGAGAAAATACAATAACCCTACAAAATAAAATAAAATGTCGGTGATTTAACGTGCGCTAAAACCTAAGTACCAGCACACTTCAACAATTATTCCGCTGCCATTATGATATATCAGAATCATGTCCGCTCCCACAAGTCACAAGCCACAATGCGCATGTACTCTCCGCCGACTTAACTTAGATTGTGATTACCCCAAGCAGCTGCCCATTTTACACCTGGGTGCAGTGAAGCAATTGGGAATTAAGCCGTCTTGCCCAAGGACTCAACATACTTGCCGTGGTGGGGCTCGAACCCGAAACCTTTTCAATTATGAAGCTGGCGCCCAAACCATTAGACCACCGTGCTTCCCAAAAAATAAAGTGTACTTGTTCATTGTCTTCACCAACAGGTGGATGAAACCATCCGCGAGACCATCCAAGACACCAACCAAAGCTTTTGTAATGCCACACCCCTCACTCCGACTGGTAAGAAGAAGCAGATGATTAAGATGTTAACCCTGACACTGATGCCTATTGTTGTACTGACAGCACTGGCTATATCTGATCTTATAGCCACCCTGAAGAAAAGTATTGATGCTACAGAAATAAGACGAAATGTCCAGTTTAGTCGGCAGGTAAGGAGTTTTACTGTGTCCGAAGTAGTCAATTTGGCTATTTTAAGTAGACAAGGTAGAACTAGAACAAAGAACAAGTATCTTAACAAGTCATTTTCTGAACTAGATCCTTAATGGGTTCAAAACCAGAAAGCCGTAACTCACTGACCAGCTCCCACAAAATGAGCATAAAGTTGGCTACTTGCTTTGGTCTTCAAAAATCAATATTTCAACCACAATGTCTTTTGTTTTCTACTGAATTTTGTCCTGGCGACTATATGCTCATTTTGTGATTGTGAGTTGAGGCTTTCTGGCTCTCAACCCTCGTTATTTTCAGAGAGTGGACCATGCGCACCACAGTGATGCGCACATTCCAAATTGTCACACAAAAAGAGTAAATCACTTCCAATAACTTTACCGAGATTTCTATAATTATAATGCCATTGTTTGCTTTCAAAATACTTTTAGGTGGGCAACTTAGTTCACAGTCTGCAGATGGAGCGTGACATGACGGCACTGTACATCAGCTCTCTCTTACACGAGAGGGGTAACACGGGACCAGAGCGTAAAATATTTCTGATCAATACATACCCCCTCACCGACGAAGTGTTGGAAAGTTTAGACGATTGGCCAGTAAAAGGAACGATGGCGTACTTGGAATTCCAGAACAAAGAGGCATTTATGTCATACCTATTCGAGTATCGATTGACATTGGATATTCACAACACGACAATCTATGAGGTAAGAAATGCAGGACATTTTTGCACGCGTTTCAAAATAACCCAATATCTATCTTATCTTACGACTAAAACGAAAAGACCAATTGAGTGAATCTTTGAAACGGTACCTCAGGAAACAATGCCTCGGTGCAAGAGGTCCCCGGTTCAATTCCCGGTGGAGGAAAATATCAAAAGTGTATTATCCGCTCTCTCCATTACTGCATTTGACTTGTGGGGCAGGTACCGTGAATGACAAAGATCTCACTGCCAGTTCCGATCAGGGAAACACCTGCTGACACATTACTTTTTAAATATTATCAACAGGTCATCTACTTTTACACGGACGCTATTCAGCTGTTCATCGATTGGTTGTATGAGAGTGTGGGAAAATCAGGTGGACAGGGTATTTGGGAGACTCTAGTAGCCTATCAACTGCTCATTGTCGGTATGGAACAAACTGGCATAGAACGGACGCTGGGGGCAGTGTTTTATACCCAAGGTGGATTCCACAAAGCACGTGATTATCGATGGTACATGGAGAAAATGCAAGTTGGGCAAAGTAATATATGGGCGGCACAGAAGTATTCCATTATTGTGGAACAGATGTTACAGGCTCGGACATTAAATCAATCGGATGATTACTTGGTAAGTTTCAAACAACGGTATCTTGCCGAACAATGGTATCTTGCCGAAAAACGGTATTTTGCCGGACAACGGTATCTTACCTTTTCGAACAACGATATCTTGCATTTGTTAAAGCAGTTAGATATGATAGAGCTTAAAATCAGTAAATTACGGTACAACGCTTATGCGATAAAGCACGACCGTCAGTGTTTTGTAGCGATTAGATATCATTGCAGAGAAACCATATCGAGTACAAAAACAGTATAAAACACTGTGAGGTTTTTTTTGTAACAACTAAGCATTCCATTAACTGTCATCCTTATAAACAGTATGCTTCGACTATATTTATAATACGTATTTATGAATACGCACGTGACCCATGGGCAAGACATACCAAGACCAGCAAGCGTGACCAAATCCTCATGTCATTGGAAAGGATAGGAACTCTTTAGATACATTATCATCAAATCTAAGTATTAATTCCGAATTTGTAGTATGTTAAACAACATTTTGAAAATATTTGGCGACGGAAAAAGTATTTATCGACGGAAACGTTTACAATATGATCACAAAGTTGAACAAAATAGACAATTTTGCTGCACAGTCTCGCGTTGATTACCGCCTTTGCATTCACATGTACAGGAAGACCACCTGCTATGTAGAAGGTCACTTCGAGACTTACTGTCTACACTCTACAGGCTGTTATGGCAGCTCGGAGGTGGTCACATGCGTATTTATAAATACGCATGAGATTGTATGCGTTTCTCAGTGAATCACGTTGGCTCAAATAATGGTGGCCTGAATCTTATACGTAGTTTAATAACTACAGCATTAAGATAAAGAAGCCACTATACATCCCCAATTTGAGCCCGTGACTTTCATTTAACCGATACAATGCACTTGTTTCATTATATTCCAGAGTATTATCGCAGGAATGCGTTCAGAGATATCTTACAACAATGTCTCACGTCCTCAATCCTGGGATGATGGTACCTTGTGGTTTAACAACATGACAATCTATATCGATACCCTACGAGATATACAACGGAAGATGGCCGTGGATATCCTGTACAAACTTAACCAAGCAGTGACCACTGATAATGCCGATTTAGCCGTTAGTATTGGTATCATGGTAATCGTGGTGTTTATGTGCGTCATTATTATCAAAGCTGTTGAATCTTTGACGGCGAATATGCAGGTGAGTAGGCAAGCTGAATTAATAATCCATCGCTGAGCAACGAATGATTGGTATTTGACCAATGAGGTATCGCGATTTTACCAACGCAACAATACTCGCACTACCTTATTGGTTACAAACTAATCGCTCGTAGGTCAGCGATGGAGTATAAATTCGGCTTTATATATAGTTGAAAGACATAAAGCGTAGTACTTTTTAAAGGTCCGGATTAGACTATGCCATAGTCGATTTTTGATAAATAAAAATACGTTATTAATCATGATGAACGCATTCAGTTGAACTCGAATTTATACTGATATTTATTACATCAAAATACTAGTATAAAATGGTTATGAAAAAGTTTATATAATTATATTTGTGACAGTAAAAGTAAAGTATACGTAGGCTTATATTATTGAATGCAACATATCATAATGGCATAACTGTAATGGCACTCCAATACTGAACAATTCTAATTTTAGAATCTGCCAGTTTATTACGATTTAAAATCGACTATGGACTTTCACTTTAAGCAGAACTTTACCCCGGACTCACACACTGTCAATCATACTTGTTTATCAATAAAATCTAACCACAAGACTAAGCATGGTGGTACAATGCGCGCTAGATGCATACGTTCATCCACCAGCACAAAAGCGCCGCATTCCCTAGATAGTTGTGTACCATGTATAGTTATAATGGTACCAGTACGCGTCGGGAGGATTTAAACAATAACGAGATCTGGGCGACCAATCACAAGCCAGATTCATTTTTAAAGATGCATTACATCATCACCAATTTTAGTTAGGCCAGAAATTGGCCTAACTCTCAAAAAAGTCAGTAGTCCACTTGGGAAGCTAACATACAGAGGGAGTACGGTGACTGAAAAGATGATCAGTTGTGAAAATCTATCAATTGTGCACAAATTATTTAAATCGGAGTTTTAAGCTTAAATGCAATATCCAAAGTATGCACATTCATGACAATGGGCAAGTGGACTACGGAGTAGTCTAGGTCCGGATCGGCTCCATACACCTTAAGAACATGTCAAGATCAAAATAAGCATAATTGACAAGTTCAAACTTCTTAAACTTCAGACACTATATAGTTATGAGTCCATGAACCACAGCCTAATTATCTGACTTTTACACTGAATGTTTTGATCTATGTGTCCTTTTCTTCCTTCCGCATTTAGCCCTCAATACCACAATGATCTTCCAAACATCCACAGTGTTCATCATTACAAATTCAGTCGTTTTACCACGGATTCGAAGAACACTCGTTTCTTTGTACGAATATACCGCGTCTATACCTCTAGCAATCCTTCATGACCATCTCCCTACAATGCCCATGTTTGTTTTTGTTTGTTTGTTTGTTTGTTTGTTTGTTTGTTTGTTTGTTTAAACAGTCGCTCTGTGTGGAGACACACTTGATTCCTGATTGGATATGCGGATGACACGACTTTGTACAAGCCAATCAACAACCATCAGGATATCACCAAAATCTCCGTTTGGTTTTCTTGCAATCTACTTCAAGCCAATCCTAAGAAAACCAAAGCCATGATTATCTCCACAAAATCAACCCCTACGCGGACCTTCTTTTACAACTTAACAACCAACCTATTGATAGAGTGACAGACATCATCTTCCTTGGCATTCACATTTCTAGTAAATTAAACTGGAACATTCACATTGATGTCCTTTGTAAGAAGGCTCGTCGGATGATTGGCATGATACATAGGAACTTCCACCTTGCTCCTCAACACCTTCGTCGCACCTTGTACACTTCTCTGGTCCGTCCAGCTCTTGAGTACAGCAGCTCAACCTGGCACCCACTCACCAAAACCAACCGCCTGGAATCTGTTCAGAGGTTTGCCTGCCGGGTCATATTACAATCTTGGGACCTGGATCATGACAGCCTCCTTTCCCAAACTAACATCCCCTCTCTTGAGGCCCGTCGCGACTCCTTTACGGTGCGCCATGTGTTCAAAGTACTTGCCGGCCTTTCATCTGCTCCTAATGTATTCACACCTCATTCACGTTCCAACTCAAGATGTAACCATTCCCGAGCTCTCTACCATGATGCAGTCATGTCTACAGTAGAATTCACCACGACCTTTGCAGGACTTAAACCCCACTAAAAGCTATTAAACCAAGATAACACTCATTGAAAACAGCTCAACTGATTAAATCATATCTTCTCTGGTTTAATCCCAACAACATATGTTTCTGCTTTACATGTACAATGGAGCAATGAGCTGGTATTATAGTTTCAGTTGGGTGAACGATTATAAAGCGAACGCTAGAGAACAATTCTGTGTGGGCTTTTGTTTACGAAATGAGACAATACTCTGCTTATTGTTAACCAGCGTTCTTGAAAATGAGAAGCATGGTGGTTTGCAGACTTAACACGGTTTGGAAATAATTTCTTCATATTTTTTGGTGTTATCTGTCGTTTACATATCCTTCCTAAAACACCAAAGTACGAATATTTCCAAACACCTAAATTAGCTAAAAATTTAGGACATGTTACAAAACTATATTTTCTAGAATTTCAGAAGAGTACTTTTAATATTGGCCGGTCATTTTTCACACAGCGACGTTAACTAGGCAATGTACTATTACCTATAACATACACTAAAACGCCAAAGTAGGAACATTTCCAAACATCTAAATTAGCTAAAAATGTAGGACATGTTACAAAACTATATTTTCTAGAATTTTAGAAGAGTACTTTTAATACTGGCCGGTTATTTTTCACACAGCGACGTTAACTAGACAGTTACCCATACTTCTAACATACGCTATTTGTAGAGGTTACGCGTCAATGGTAAGAGCACTGTGTATTGTGTATAGGAAAACGGACAGTAACTGCAGTATGCCCACCTTTCAGCCGCCTCACACTTTGTCAAAGAAGTTTATTCCACCTTGGTCCTATGTTTTGGAATGTTGTCCCACCTTGTCCGCTTTCAAGGCTGCAGTTAAAGCCCTCCAATAGTTGTCTTGTTTATCTTGTTTTTCAGTTTATTTTTGTTCGCTTTGTATGTAGGGCTTCCCTTTAATTTAGTGCTCTTTGAGCACTATTGGGTATTGCCTGTGCTTTTTGCCAAATGTAATAAATAAATGGACCAGGCTCAAACAAAATGCTCAACCCAACCTAAGTTGTCTTCATATATCTTATCTCTTTGTTATAGGATTACGCTTTGACATTAGCAGACCAGACCAAAGCCTTAAACAGAGAACGAAAGCGAACCGACACCCTTCTGTATCAGATGTTGCCGAAATCGGTCGCCGAAAATCTCAAAGCTAACAAAAACGTCCTAGCCGAGCAGTATGAAGAGGCTACCATCCTATTCTCGGATATTGTCGGGTTTACTCGGATCTGCTCGGAAAGTACACCGCTACAGGTGGTAGAGATGTTGAACAATGTGTATACCAACTTTGACGGAAGAATCGATACGTATAATGTGTACAAGGTAGAGACGATTGGCGATGCTTATATGGTGGTTTCAGGTAAGATTTTGTTTTTATGACATAGCTAGACATAAAACGCATGAAACTGACATCTTGTAGAGACTGCTGACAGATTTGCTCCCAAATAGTTGTAACCTCCTCGCTGAGGCTCGCCCGAGTTATGATTATTGAGGAAGTAGGTTAAAATATCGGGAATGCTGGCAAAATCTTTGATTATTTGCGGTCACACAAACCATTGCAGGCACGCTGAAGCCGCCTAAATATAATGCAAAGGTAGAATTCTGGTATGAAATTCGAAATTAATTGGATAATGAAGGTTGTTTGCTTTTTCGTTTTTTCCCATCTTTGCTCGTTCCACTGATATATCCATGCGGTTAGTTTTTCTAGATGTCCATTGATTTGGTCTTATGTGATTTGTGCTATGACTCTTTTTATTGCATTTTACCCTTGGCCAGATCAATATTTAACACCACAAATAAGCCAAATCGGCATTGGAAGTTTGCAATGCATTGTAGGACAGTTTTTGCAGTTTTGGGACACTTTGTCCTTTGACCTTTCAGAAAATTCAGAAATATTGGGTTTTTGTACGTACAAAACATAATCTAAAATGTTTTACAATAGTTAAAACAAATGTAAAAAATATTAGTATTTTATAAATTAATTATTTGGTATTTTTAATGATCAACATTATAACAATAATAAGAAAATTAATAATAATTACGTCAATTTTCCCGATATGTCAGAGGTCAAAGTGTCCCAAAACTGCTCTCAAAGAATGGCGATTGTGCTTATAGTCTAGATTTTGTCATATTTTTTATTGATTTCAACTGCATTGTTTATACGAAAAAAAAGCTCAATTGTCATGACTTATACAAAAGGTGACGACTTGGCGCACATTATCCCGAGAAAAGTCAGACACATAAGTTTTTTGCTGTCGAGAACTTGATTATATGAACACAAATTACACCATGGTTTAGCTGAATTTAACAAACAATGATCCACAAACTTGTTGCCATCAGGTTTACCGCAACGCAATGGAAACAAGCACGCCAGTGAGACAGCTTTGATGGCCATGGATTTGCTCAATTGCATCGAAGGCCTTGTCATACCCCACAAACCTGGCACTAAGATGACTCTACGTATTGGAATGCACACAGGTATGTGTATCAGTACCAGTCCACAACCAATGTATCGTCCACATAACCAGGGCGCAATCCAAATAATAGCCGAAGTAGTATCCCCGGTATTAGTTCTTGATTCAAAACACTCATTAGTCCTAGTGAATTTACATCATAGTCTCTCGCTTTCCACAGTGTACAAATCGTGTGCCAATTGTAACGTATAACGCCGTTTTTGATTGGCTAATGGCACCTGTCTGAAACAGTAAGATCCGAGAACTGTTCTTATCTACGTCTGAGTTTGACTCCAGATGACCATGCTCACGACTCGTATATATTTAACAGCTGATTAATGGTCATTAACCTATTGTAAGCCTTTTTACAATTTGTGCTTTGACGGAAAGATTTTAGCCAATCAAAAATGGCTCGGGTGCATTGGCAGATTGTTTGTGTGGAGTTGGTGGAATCAAACTGACGACGGAGGAGACTATCATAGCTTTCGTTCTAATGCAAAGGTTGATCTTTGAAAATTAATTCCAAATACCGTCTTACCATATATCATATCGTCAGTATAGCCAGAAGCAGATATAAGACCGCGGAATTTGGTTGTGTGAATGGTCATGGTATGTATTTAAACAAATTAACTAAATCGAGTTACAATACTGACATTTAAAAAAAAGAACAGCTCGGCAATATTATATTTTAATATCAATTGTATAACAATTACTTTTTTATATTTCATGCTGAACTTTTTGTTTTCAAACAGGACCTGTAGTGGCCGGTATTGTAGGCTCAAAGATGCCTCGATATTGTCTCTTTGGGAAAACGGTTAATATTGCGTCCAAAATGGAGTCCAATGGATTACGTAAGAACAGACGATTATATAATAGTTGTCAAAATAATCAAATGTGTTGTTGTTTGTTGTTGGTCATGTCGTCAGAACAATAAAATTGGGCCTAAAATTGCATAAACCAGAAGAGGGTGTAACGCAAAATTTCAAAAACCGAGAAAATGAACAACAACAGAAGAACCGATTTATAATGAATCTCCTACGTGGTTATATTTATTCACAAAAATATTTTATATTCGACGAGGATGGGATTCGAACCCACGCGTGCAGAGCACAATGGATTAGCAGTCCATCGCCTTAACCACTCGGCCACCCCGTCGTTGATATGTGATGAATTATTGTAGATTGCGAACTAATGATGACGATGATGATGATGATGATGATAATGACGACGACGATGATGATGATGGAGGAAGGTGCGATGATGGCTTATAGCAGAATTAGCGCTATTATGCTAAAAATGCTATTAGCATTTAATTAGTATGCTATCTCTATGCATTATAGTGCTAATAGCAACGCTAATGAAAAATCCGTTAAAACTGCTATTACCAAACCACTTTTAGCGTTTTAGCAGTTATTAGTGCATCATTTGCAAATATGTCAATAGCGCTAATAGCAATTAATAGCACGTCATATGCAATTGTGCTAAATCTTAAAAGTTTGTAAGTCTAGAGACAGCGTGCTATTAGCGCTAATAGCGCTATTAGCGCTAATAGCAAATAATAGCACGTCATATGCAATTGTGCTAAATGTAAAAAGATTCTAAGTCTAGAGACAGCGTGCTATTAGCGCTAATAGCGCTATTAGCGCTAATAGCAAATAATAGCACTTCATATGCAATTGTGCTAAATCTACTCGCACTCTCACTCTAGGGAAAGCGTGCTATTAGCGCTAATAGCGCTATTAGCGCTAATAGCAATTAATAGCACGTCATATGCAATTGTGCTAAATCTAAAAATATTCGAAGTCTAGAGACAGTGTGCTATTAGCGCTAATAGCGCTATTAGCGCTAATAGCGCTATTAGCGCTAATAGCAAATAATAGCACGTCATATGCAATTGTGCTGAATCTAAAAAGATTGTGAGTCTAGAGACTCCGTGCTATTAGCGCTAATAGCGCTATTAGCGCTAATAGCAAATAATAGCACGTCATATGCAATTGTGCTAAATCGAAAAATATTCTAAGTCTATAGACAGCGTGCTATTAGCGCTAATAGCGCTAATAACGCTAATAGCAAATAATAGCACGTCATATGCAATTGTGCTAAATCTAAAAAGATTGCGAGTCTAGAGACTGCGTGCTATTAGCGCTAATAGCGCTATTAGCGCTAATAGCAAATAATAGCACGTCATATGCAATTGTGCTAAATCTAAAAAGATTCTAAGTCTAGGAAAGCGTGCTATTAGCGCTATTAGCGCTAATAGCAAATCATAGCACATCCTATGCAATTGTGCTAAATCTAAAAAGATTTTGAGTCTAGAGACTGCGTGCTATTAGCGCTAATAGCTAGCGATATTAGCGCTAATAGCAAATAATAGCACGTCATATGCAATTGTGCTAAATCTAAAAAAGATTCTAAGTCTAGGGGAAAGCGTGCTATTAGCGCTATTAGCGCTAATAGCAAAAAATAGCACGTCATATGCAATTGTGCTAAATCTAAAAATATTCTAAGTCTGGAGACAGCGTGCTATTAGCGCTAATAGCGCTATTAGCGCTAATAGCAAATAATAGCACGTCATATGCAATTGTGCTAAATCTAAAAAGATTCTAAGTCTGGAGACAGCGTGCTATTAGCGCTAATAGCGCTATTAGCGCTAATAGCAAATAATAGCACGTCATATGCAATTGTGCTAAATCTAAAAAGATTCTAAGTCTAGGGAAAGCGTGCTATTAGCGCTATTAGCGCTAATAGCAAATAGTAGCACGTCATATGCAATTGTGCTAAATCTAAAAAGATTCCAAGTCTGGAGACAGCGTGCTATTAGCGCTAATAGCGCTATTAGCGCTAATAGCAAATAATAGCACGTCATATGAAATTGTGCTAAATCTAAAAAGATTCTAAGTCTAGGGAAAGCGTGATATTAGCGCTAATAGCGCTATTAGCGCTAATAGCAATTAATAGCACGTCATATGCAATTGTGCTAAATCTAAAAATATTCTAAGTCTAGAGACAGCGTGCTATTAGCGCTAATAGCGCTATTAGCGCTAATAGCAAATAATAGCACGTCATATGCAATTTTGCTAAATCCAAAAAGATTCTTAGTCTAGGGACAGTGTGCTATTAGCGCTAATAGCGCTATTAGCGCTAATAGCAAATAATAGCACGTCATATGCAATTGTGCTAAATCTAAAAAGATTCTAAGTCTAGGGAAAGCGTGCTATTAGCGCTAATAGCAAATAGTAGCACGTCATATGCAATTGTGCTAAATCTAAAAAGATTCTAAGTCTGGAGACAGCGTGCTATTAGCGCTAATAGCGCTATTAGCGCTAATAGCAAATAATAGCACGTCATATGAAATTGTGCTAAATCTAAAAAGATTCTAAGTCTAGGGAAAGCGTGCTATTAGCGCTAATAGCGCTATTAGCGCTAATAGCAATTAATAGCACGTCATATGCAATTGTGCTAAATCTAAAAATATTCTAAGTCTAGAGACAGCGTGCTATTAGCGCTAATAGCGCTATTAGCGCTAATAGCAAATAATAGCACGTCATATGCAATTGTGCTAAATCCAAAAGATTCTTAGTCTAGGGACAGTGTGCTATTAGCGCTAATAGCGCTATTAGCGCTAATAGCAAATAATAGCACGTCATATACAATTGTGCTAAATCTAAAAAGATTGTAAGTCTAGGGAAAGCGTGCTATTAGCGCTAATAGCAAATAATAGCACGTCATATGCAATTTTGCTAAATCCAAAAAGATTCTTAGTCTAGGGAAAGCGTGCTTTTAGCGCTAATAGCGCTATTAGCGCTAATAGCAATTAATAGCACGTCTTATGCAATTTTGCTAAATCTAAAAAGATTCTTAGTCTAGGGACAGTGTTGAATTAGCGCTAATAGCGCTATTAGCGCTCATAGCAAATAATAGCACGTCATATGCAATTGTGCTAAATCTAAAAAGATTGTAAGTCTAGAGACTGCGTGCTATTAGCTCTAATAGCGCTATTAGCGCTAATAGCAAATAATAGCACGTCATATGCAATTGTGCTAAGTCTAAAAAGATTCTAAGTCTAGGGAAAGTGTGCTATTAGCGCTAATAGCGCTAATAGCAAATAATAGCACGTCATATGCAATTGTGCTAAATCTAAAAAGATCCTAAGTCTAGGGAAAGCGTGCTATTAGCGCTAATACCGCTATTAGCACTAATAGCAATTAATAGCACGTCATATGCAATTGTGCTAAATATAAAAAGATTCTTAGTCTAGGGACAGTGTGCTATTAGCGCTAATAGCGCTATTAGCGCTAATAGCAAATAATAGCACGTCAAATGCAATTGTGCTAAATCTAAAAAGATCATAAGTCTAGGGAAAGCGCGCTATTAGTGGTCAGTGGTCACACTAGCTTTATTGCCCTGCGGGCCCTTTTATATTGGAACTCACTTGGAGTGTTTAGTTGTCGTATGAGAGTCTCCGGCCTCAGGCGTGCCGGCCCAGCGGCCTTGATATTTCTTGTTGATGGTGGGGACAGCGGTCACACTAGCTTTGTTGCCCTGCGGGGCCCTTTTATATTGGAACTCACTTGGAGTGTTTAGTTGTCGTATGGGAGTCACCGGCCTCGCGCCTGCCGGCCTTGCGGCCTTGATGGTTGTTGCTGATGGTGGGGACAGCGGTCACACTAAGTTTTTTGCCCTGCGGGGCCCTTTTATATTGGAACTCACTTGGAGTGTTTAGTTGTCGTATGGGAGTCTCCGGCCTGCCGGCCCTTCGGTCTTGATGTTTTTTTGTTGATGGTAGGGACAGAGGTCTCACTAGCTTTCTTGCCCAGCAGGGCCCTTTTATATTGGAACTCACTTGGAGTGTTTAGTTGTCGTATGGAGTCACCGGCCTCAGGCCTGCCGGCCCTGCGGCCTTGATGTTTGTTGCTGATGGCGGGGACAGCGGTCATACTAAGTTTTTTGCCCTGTGGGGCCCTTTTATATTTGAACTCACTTGGAGTGTTTAGTTGTCGTATGAGAGTCTCCGGCCGCGGGCCTGCCGGCCCTGCGGCCTTGGTGTTTTTTGTTGATGGTGGGGACAGCGGTCACACTAGCTTTGTTGCCCTGCGGGGCCCTTTTATATTGGAACTCACTTGGAGTGTTTAGTTGTCGTATGGGAGTCACCGGCCTCGGGCCTGCCGGCTCTGCGGCCTTGATGTTTGTTGCTGATGGTGGGGACAGCGGTCATACTAAGTTTCTTGGCCTGCGGGGCCCTTTTATATTTGAACTCACTTGGAGTGTTTAGTTGTCGTATGGCCTCGGGCCTGCCGGCCCTGCGGCCTTGATGTTTTTTGTTGAAGGTGGGGACAGAGGACTCACTAGCTTTCTTGCCCTGCGGGGCCCTTTAATATTGGAACTCACTTGGAGTGTTTAGTTGTCGTATGGGAGTCACCGGCCTCGGCCTGCCGGCCTGCGGCCTTGATGTTTGTTGTTGATGGTGGGGCCAGCGGTCACACTAGCTTTGTTGCCCTGCGGGGCCCTTTTATATTGGAACTCACTTGGGTGTTTAGTTGTCGTATGGGAGTCTACGGCCTCGGGCCTGCCGGCTCTGCGGCCTTGATGTTTGTTGCTGATGGCGGGGACAGCGGTCATACTAAGTTTCTGCCCTGCGGGGCCCTTTTATATTGGAACTCACTTGGAGTGTTTAGTTGTCGTATGGGGTCTCCAGCCTCGACCCTGCCGGACCTGCGGCCTTAATATTTTTGTTGATGGTGGGGTCAGCGGTCACACTAGCTTTCTTGCCCTCGGAGGCCCTTTTATATTGGAACTCACTTGGAGTGTTTAGTTGTCGTATGGGGAGTCACCGGCCTCAGGCCTGCCGGCCCTGCGGCCTTGATGTTTGTTGTTGATGGTGGGGACAGCGGTCACACTAGCTAATAGCGCTAATAGCACGCCTTAGGCTATTAGCGCTAATAGCACATCTCACGCTAATGAGTGCTATTAGCGCTATTAGCGCTAATAGTGCTAATAGCACCTACCATCCGTAGAAAATGGTCAATTTTAAAATTTGCAAACGATACACTAATGAGCGCTAATATCGCTATTAGCACACACTACGCTATTAGCACTAATAGCGCTTATAGCACACCTTACGTTATTAGCGCTAATAGCGCACCTCGCGTTAATGAGTGCTATTAGTGCTATTAGCGCTAATAGCGTCTACCATTCGCAGAAAATAAACAATTTGGCACATAATACAATGACATTACTCGTTGACTGCCGATAAAACGCCCAATAAAGATATAAACGCGCCGGCCAGTTAAAGTACATGCCCTATCACACCACTCCACACCATACATAAATTCTCCCAGTCACATTTCCCAAATATGAAATTAAAAAAGTCAAATTTTAATTTACTTCTTTTAAAGTTTGGCAGAGGCGGGGTTCGAACTCACGGCGCAACGCTTAGTACTCTATGAGCCTAGCGCCTTAGACCACTAGGCCACTTGTCTTCTTGTTATTCAGCTGAAACTTATTTAAAAATATAATCGCAACTTCAACATAGGCCTACCACGTGACAAGCAAAGGCAGAAAACGTATTATATTTTGGAATTTTATCTGCTTAAAACATTGATGTGTATTATAATAGAGCTACCATTATTTATATTGTTGAATTCTCAAGCGCATAGAGACAATTAATACGAGCGTCCTATGATACATACACAATAATACATAAAATCGATTTTGATCTTCGGCATTACTCGGTGACCTCCGATAAAACGCCCAATAACGCCGGTCAGTTAAAAAAAATGCTTAAGTACATGCCCTATTGAGATAAGCAATCCTTTTGTGATATGTCCATTCATCCATATAATTATAGCAATCAGATTTTTGGATTGATGTTTTACATAATGATTGGAGAAGAAGCTATGTAAATAATCAAAAGTACATGTCTACAAATTGACAAGGACAACTCCTTTTGTCAAAATTGTTTTCACCTATTGCTCAGTATGTTAATTAATCCGATTAATTACGTAATTTCGCCAGCGTATGATATATCAGTACTAATATGTAGGCCCAAGGAGGTTAGATATAGAAAGAAGAGGAAATAGATTACGTATCGCATATTGGTCCTTTGTGCCTATTAGAGTTTCCGCCAAGGGGAGGAAGAAAAAAAAGGAAGGAGGGAGGAGAGAGGGAGAGGAGACCGATGGAGTCACAGGGCTCTAAATTACATAGGCGTAGATCGGGGGGATAAATGCCACAATATTTTGCCAGGGGGATGGTCAATATAATCACCCCCCAATATTGACGCCTGAGTATTGGTTTGTGTCGAAATTAACCTCATATTTGGCCATTTTATAGCCACAGAATGCCATTTTTAGCGCTTTGCGCGAATTTATTCCACTTTTGTCCCATATTTCACCAGTTTATTTTCAATAGGCCTATGCTAAAATTTTCGCGCGCATTTGTACCATAAGGTACTGGGTACTTTAAAAAAATCCTAACCTAACCTAAAACATAACTTTAACCCTTAGATTGGAGCTCTACTAGAAGTAAAAATATAGATAGTGAACGAATTTAGTATTTCTATATCTATGTGAGAATGATACAATAGAGGCCCTGCATGAAATTATTGATTGGCTCCAAACAAAGGTTTTCAACCGGTGTCCTTCACCGTAGTTATGGCGGAGTGCAGTCCATTCAATCAAATGTTGTCATCAACCTATTTGATCGTAGTGCAGGATTATGTGTGTGAGACGAACTGTCACGGTAGATTGCAATCATGCTTTTGTTGAATGCATTTGAGTAGTCCGCCATATTTACGGGATGATACGTCGCATGCAAGGCCTCTATATGACATGATGAACATAGTCATTGATGCATCAGTTTTAAAATAGACTAGGCGGTTACCCATATTTGGCGGTTCTCGGCTGGGCGCGATTACCAGGCTGATGGTGACATGCCCATATGACAATTTTTACTAATTTGACCTCAGATGACCCCAGGTTGACATTGGATGACCCCAAAATGACCTAAACTTATAACTCTAAATGTTGACTGTACCTACCAAGTTTCATGCCCATATATGAGCTTTTACTAATGTGACCTCAGATGACCCGTGGTGACTTTGGATGACCCCAAAATGACCTTCAAAAATACTGCTTTAAATGTTGACTGTACCTACCAAGTTTCATGCCCATACGACACTTTTTAGTAATTTGACCTTAGGGAGGGGACCCCGTGGTCGGATGACTTAACGAACATAGACATCTTCTTGCCAGGACAGAACTACACCCCCCCACCGAGTTTGAGCCCCGTAGGACCTAGTTTCATGCCCATATGACAGTTTTTAGTCATTTGACCTCAAATGACCCCTGGGAGGGAGCCCCGGGGTCGGACGACTTAACGAACATAAACATCTTCTTGCCAGGACAGAACTACACCCACCCACCGAGTTTGAGTCCCGTACGACCTAGTTTCATGCCCATATGACAGTTTGTAGTCATTTGACCTCAAATGACCCCTGGGAGGGGGCCCCGGGGTCGGATGACTTAACGAACATAAACATCTTCTTGCCAGGACAGAACGTCACCCACCCACCGAGTTTGAGTCCCGTACGACCTAGTTTCATGCCCATATGACAGTTTTTAGTCATTTGACCTCAAATGACCCCTGGGAGGGGGCCCCGGGTCGGATGACTTAACGAACATAAACTTCTTCTTGCCAGGACAGAGCTACACCCACCCACCGAGTTTGAGCCCCGTACGACCTACGACGGCCTCACATTAGCAGTCACAGACAAAACCTAAATCTACAGAATATATCCATTACTCGTCGATACTCGAAAGAGCTCAAAATAAATAACTTAGAAAATTTTCTTGATGTCCTTTAACATGTTTTCATAGTTAACCATCGTTAGCCATGGATATCTATCATGAGAACTGACCGGTGACTAAGTCCGATTTATTGGGACGTTTATCGGCAGTCAACGAGTAATGAGTTATAATATCGTTATTAGCATACATGTCGGTATTAGCGCTAATAGCGCTAATAGCATGCCTTACGCTATTAGCGCTAATAGCGCATCTCATGCTTAATGAGTGCTATTAGCGCTAATAGCGCCAATAGCACCTACCATCCGTAGAAAATATAATATCGTTATTAGCATACCTGTCGCTATTAGCGCTAATAGCGCTAATACCATGCCTTACGCTATTAGCGCTAATAGCGCATCTGATGCTAATGAGTGCTATTAGCGCTATTAGCACTAATAGCGCTAATAACACGCATTACGCTATTAGCGCTAATAGCGCATCTCACGCTAATGAGTGCTATTAGCACTATTAGTGCTAATAGCGTAGTAGCAAACCTTACGCTATTGAGAGCATTTTTAGAACTTTTGCAAGTGACATGCTAATGAGTGCTAATAGCGTTAGTGATGAAAATAGCACGACTCACGCTAATAGCGCTAATAGCACGCATTACGCTAATAGCCGCTATTAACGATATTAGCGCTAATATCACTTACCTTGCCGAGAACAGTTTTAGCACTTTTGGTAATAGCGCGCAATTGGTTCACCACAATTAGCACGAAATAGCAGAGGTTTGCTATTATCACGCTATCGGCGATATTAGCGCTATTAACGTGGAAATAACAGAAAATTGCAAATACCGCGCAATTTGCAATTTTGCTAGTGAGCAGCGCTAACGCGCTAAATAACCATCATCGCACCTTTATCTGATGATGATGATGACGCACAGTGTCTTCGACCCTATATCTTCATGGCAGGAATCGCCATGGTAGGTTAAATCCACAGCCACGATTAGCCATTTGGTTCAAACCTTTAAAGCTCTTTTAAACTAATAATTAGTCGAGGACATAACTAAGGCTACTCACAATAGCCGGGTAATCGATCTTGGTTGTGCGTGATTAAGCTTGTATACCCCATTGAGGTCAATGGTCATCGACTTTTATACTGCCTACAGTGAGTGCAGCTGTACTACACGCTGCACGCTGTAGTCCATAACAGGACCAACGCAATATAAAATGGTCAAATTTTGAGTTCAAAGCGCACGGCCAATTTTCAAAGCGCATTCTAGCGACTATCATATCTGTTCAACACGTATTTCCAAGTTTATGAGACCAAATCTGGTTTCTTGAGAAAAAATCATGACGGAGATATTCATCATTTTCTAACCCGGTATCAGAAGATTTTCGTCTGATATCAAAATCGTGCATAGCAATTCACGTGTATCGATCCCGTGTATTCATTTTAGTGTCCCTTCTGCACCAAATAATTATTAGCCAGGCGGTGTCGGTGTGTGACGATGATAATTACGATGATAATGACGATGATGATGACGACGATGACGATAACGATGATGATGATCAATGACGATGATCATAATGAGGTTGAAGGTCGTTTGCGTTCTCAAATATGAAAGCATGGTAGGTATTATAGAAGGAGGTTCCACAGAAAAATCCTAATCCACTCAATAGGGTTAAGCCGATTACGCTATTCAACGCGAGTCATCACTTGAATGGATTTAATCAGTGCAGTCCCTCAAACACGGCCTTTGATGTTTATGATCGTTATGCGACAATATCGATCATCTATTTTAAAATTTAATTTAAACAGACCCCCCGGCCCCGGTGACCCGTACCGGAAATGGATGGTATTAGTGCCCTATTGCATCGGTCACATGATCTTCGATTGCGTCATTGTGTTTCCGAGTTTAAGTTGATTTACTAGCGAAAACCTGATCGAATTCCCTCATTTCCTTCCAAAGTTACGGTGAATTTATGTATTTTTTCTGATCATGATTAGTAATACTAGTGGGTGTCTGCGGGACTTTTAAACCAGTGGAAATGATTTGGAAAGGTTTTCCAAGACTGGCAATGTTGTTTCTATGATCCGCCAAGCTTGGCCATAAGAAATATTGGCGTTATAAAATTACCGGAAGTAAATTGTTTTCCTTTGTTTATGGTCACGGCCACAATGCTTTGTGGGTAAAAATGACGTCATTCTGCTTAGAAGTCGCGATAACGGTGGTTCATAACCGGCCAAGCTCAATAGATAAGAAGCTTAGCAAATCGATACAGGGATCGATACAAAGGGATGGGCATCCTAGTATTACGTAACAAACCGGAAGATGTAGTTTAAGTCTAGACAATAGGCCATTTTGTCTTCAACATGATTTTATTCACGTGTCCTTATACTTTAGTACACAATATATAAGTTAACATGTTTACAATATTAAAATTATATTTTGAATAATCAATTATATTCTGTAGTAAATCGATCAAATGACGGTGATTGTTTAGGTATTATATGCTTGATAAAATTAAACTGTCTGACCAGCTAGTATTCTCCTCCGCCGTCAGTGTGATTCCAGACATTCCACGTACCATGTTGAGAAGGTGGGGAGACTAAAGCTGTATTAACGAACACGCATGCGTTAAAAATGATGTAGTTTAAGTCGAACAATAGAGTGACGTAGTTTCCGGCATTGTTCCTATGCACTTTCACCCTCCTGATCGATAGTGCACCATTCATACCTGATTGCTCAGTATCGACTCATAACGATCATAGTACACAGGGAACTGGGTTCGTGAATTCTCCTTCTATTAATACCTACCATGATGAAAGCAAACCATAAAAGATGTAGTAAATAAAACCCTTGCATCTCTAAGAATACAAACGATGAACTTGAATTGAAAACGAATAGTTTTGAATGAATAACCAGTAACAATTAGCAGTGATTAGTGAAAAGATCAAGCAAAAATGTGTAAAAACAAAATATTTCTCCGATTCTCCTGTGACATTTTATTTTCGAGAACAAAAAGATATGCGACGAGGATGGGATTCGAACCCACGCGTGCAGAACACAATGGATTAGCAGTCCATCGCCTTAACCACTCGGCCACCTCGTCGTTGATATGTGCTAACCATTAAATAACGATGACGATGAAAATCTGCAAAAAGTGCTGATTCCAAACCATGTTTAGCGTTTTAGTCGTTGTAAGCGCCTTATTTGCAAATGTGTTAAAATTTGAAATATTCTAAATTTAATTCTAATTAGCGTATTATAGCACCTTATGCGCTATTAGGGCTAATATCACATGTTAGCGTCAGGTGTGACGATGATGATGATGATGATCATGATGATCATGATGATGATGATGATGATGATGATGATGATGATGATGATGATGATTATGGCGATGCATGGCGATGGTGATAATATTAATTAAATAATGATGAAAACTATGATTTTGTTTACAGCTAACCGCATTCAGGTAAGCGAGGACTGTCAGCGAGTGCTGAGAAATATTGGAGGATTTACCCTGGTGCGACGAGGAGAGCTACTTCTTAAGGTATGTCGTTTTAACCATTATATTAATTGGTGGCTAAATTGATTGATTGATTGATTGATTGATTGATTGATTGATTGATTGATTGATTGAGTATAGTGGGACCCACTCACACTAATAAGGTTCAATGTGAACGCTCCTCACAATTAAGTCGGGTCATGATGCAGTCATGTCTACAGTAGAATTCATCTCGACATTTGCAGGACTTAAACCCCATTAAAAGCTATTAAACCAAGATAACACTCATTGAAACAGCTCAACTGATTAAATCGGATCTTCTCTGGTTGTGCACATGTGTCTGTTTTCATGTGCGATATCGCAATAAAGCTGGTATTATAGCTTCAGTTGGGTAACCGATTATAAAGGAAACGAAAGGAAACAATGGTATGTGTACCTTTGTTCACGAAATGAGACAATGGCCTGCTTTTTGTAAACCAGCATTCTTGAAAATGAGCAACATAATGATTGTTGACTTAACACGGTTTGGAAATAATTTTTGGTGTTATCTGTCGTTTACATATCCTTCCTAAAACACAAAAGTGCGACCCTCTCCAAACACCTAAATTAGCTAAAAATTTAGGACATGTTACAAAACTATATTGTCTAGAATTTTAGAAGAGTACTTTTAATATTGGCCGGTTATTTTTCACACAGCGACGTTAACTAGGCAATGTACTATTACCTATAACATTAACTAAAACACCAAAGTACGAATATTTCCAAACATCTAAATTAGCTAAAATTTAGGACATGTTAAAAAACTATATTTTCTAGAACTTTAGAAGAGTACTTTTAATATTGGCCGGTTATTTTTCACACAGCGACGTTAACTAGTCATATCCCCATACTTTTAACGTAGGGCTATTTGTAGAGGTCACGCGTCAATGGGAAAGAGCACTGTGTATTGTGTATAGGAAAACGGACAGTAACTGCAGTATGTAAAACTAAAACTTGATTGTGAGTGTAAAGTTAGGTATGACTAACAATGTTTGCTTTTATGTTGATGTATGAGGTGCATAGAACACGTGACAAGTGGGCACTCTTGAGTATACCAAAATATCCAAGGTCAAAGTTTACACGGGGGATCAAACTCTAATTGGTCCCGATTTGGTTTAAACCTGTAATCCCACCGCGCTGCCACCATTGTAAAACGTGGTGAGTCGGTAGGCTACTGGTGAAATCAGAAACGTTTATTTGGTGATAAAAAATATTTATTAATCTTCATGCTGGTGCCGTACAAAAATAGAAATATAACATACAACTCCGGAGAAAGTAAAAATGATTGTGCCCCGGGGATTGTGCTATAACCCTATGTTGTGTTTGGCAAGTGAGAGAGCGAGTTCTCTCCGCACAGGTTTTATTGAAAGCCCCGAGCATCAGCCCAAGAATATCATGAAAAAGGGTCTGGACCCCATCAACATTCTGCACTGTTACAAACCTATTCCAAATATTCCTGAGGTCAAAAGGGTTCAGAATATAATAGAGTTTGGCCTATAGACGAATCCAAATTCACGCATTCCTATACCTTAATGGCTGCCAAAGTTGGGTCCCCGTCGGCTCAATCTCACATAAAATGTGAAATATTGCGGCCTTGGAGGGTATTTTAAACTGCATTCTATCACCTGTGTTACACGTAGACAAAAGAATAATGACAGAATACAACACATCGAATTTTAAGCGGCTTGAATCCACCCAATTGGGCAGTCACTACACCAGTGTGGTGCATGCGGGGACCCGTCATGGCCGACCAAATCCTGATCATGACTTGGCTTGGATTCGTCTATACCTACGACTAAGCAGTCTGGAAATGAATAGTTTGCACTACCTACGATGTTCCGTTACCATGGTTTGGTAAGACGACAAAGGAAGTTAGGCCTAACTGCCCGTTTAGTCCAATTGATACTGACGTATTTTCCCGCGTTACCTTGGTAACAAAATGTCGTACATATAGTGAAAACTATTCCAGCCGTGCGCTCAGGAAGCCAACATATGAAATTAAAATTCTGAATTATTATGACATGCATAACAAGACAAACAATTTGAGACCATTTTTATCAAAGTCGGATACATTTTCTGTGTTTGACCCATGTTGATGAGCCCAAATTTCAACCTTTGACCTTTTCGCTAACAACTCCAAACTGATTGGTCGTAGGTAGGTCAAACTATAATATTTTCTAAATCCTTGTGACCTCAGGAATATTTTGGTATATATAGCTATTTACCAATTAAATGGGAACAAGTTTGAGTTCTGACCCCTGTTTAACCTGTGACCTCGTATTTCTTAAGGGTGCCATGAGCACCTGTCATTTTTGTGACTCTCAACATGTTTTAACAACTTTAAACAAGAAAATGTTATAGCAACTTTACACTAAACTGGAAAGAACAAAAAGCGTTTACTAGACTCGTTCCAAAATCTTTCAAAAACCGAGCTGCATGTTAAAACCACCTGAAGCCAATATTTTTGATTATGTTATGATTATTTTATGCTCAGCTCAGGTTACATTTTTGTTCTTCCATCTGTGATTTAGTATCGAAATTGATGAACTTGACGTGACAGATGGTATTTTGATCTATTTTTGTTCTAATTAATGTATGTAACGTATCTCGTCACACAACCTGTACGTGCTGAACCGAACATGCTTTACAGGTAGTACTGATCTGTACCTTGTTTCGATCCATTAAGGGTTCGGATAGCAACGTTTGCACAGTATTTTTATGGGACATGAGACCATATCAGACACATCAAACTGGTAAAAATTGATATTTTTGACATTTAACAGAAAACTTTATAAATCCAATGATATTTACTTAAATATGTAGCTGCAAGGAAAAGCCGACGATCATTTGAAAATGTTAACCTTTCGTATTGAAGATATACGTGAATTTTCATAAATGACCTGAAATTTTTAGGTGTTTTGTAAACTTTTTGTTTAGCTTAAATAAAAAGGTCATGCACAATTTTCATACGATTTACGGCTTTTCCTCGCAGCTATACACTTACATATCATTATAACGTTTACTTTGAGGACTGTTAAATATCAAAAATATAAATAGTGTCAATTTTGATAATTTTCCATACAATTTGTATTATGTCGCGAATTCAAGTTCAAAAAATCTAAATTATTTGATATCAGAAGGACATTCCTCGTATTCAGAGATGTCTGGTGTACGTGCTCTCATGTCATTCAAAACATGTGCAAACGTTGCTATCTGATTCCTAAAGTGAATGTGATATCCTACTTTTATTTTCTTGATGATTATTTAAATGACTTTGTCGGTTTATTAGTCAAGTGTAACCCTGTTCCTCAAGATGAATTTCAGAAACGGCATTCAATCATATTTAGAGGATTATGAGCATTATTAAAATCTTGTCCATGCTCATCGTCATAACAATAAGCACCATATTTTTAAATAACGATATTATCAACCTTGTCTCCTCTGAAATTCCAACAAGAATTAAGGTTCCGTGCCCTTATTTGCTGGTGGGAATTTTACGGGAGGGTCATTAGAAAAAAGTTAGAGCACATCTCCCATTCACCCGTGTGTAATTAATTGACTTCGTAATAATCACACACTCAAGGGTATAGGTCAAATGCACGTATCCGCACCTTTTGAAAGCCGTATCTTGCAAAACAAATGTATTTAGGCCAAACTATCACAATTAATATTGATTTGAATATGTTAACTTCATATTTTGTGCAAAAAAAAATTAAAAACTTAAAAAACCGACTCAGGTACCGATGTAATTTTAACCAATCATTTTACTGTTTCGTAGTGAATCAAGGCTCTGGATGGCGGTGTGCTACAATTCATACTACAGTTCATTTATAAAAAATATCAAATTCACTCGATAGTATCGACCATAATAAGGCATATTTGAGCCAAATTTGGACACCATCCGGGTATTTTGCCTTCAGGTACCATGCAATATTCATAAATATACCACTATAATGCCCCGATGATATTTGGCAAACCGTTACACAAAATATTAAACACAAGTGCGCTAGAAATTCGGTGTCACGGAAAACAGCTAGCTTTTCTTTTGATGTTTACTGAGGTATGGAGATTGTGGCCTTCAACACGTAAAATTTGGTATGGAGAGTGTGGCCTTCAACACGTAAAATTGGGAAGGCTATTTAGCATAATAATGGGTTAGTTCCCGATACACTGTGGAGCAGGGAAAGTGGTTATTTGCATATAGTAAATACACTATTAAATCACGGCATGATGTAAATTAGGTGATGATGTCACAGCTCATTAGAGTTTGTCACTCGGTCTATTGCAACTTTTTGTAATGCACCTAATAAGGTTGTGCCTAAAATTCCACTTATGTCAAGAATGCAGCCCATACATGTAGCGCCATTAGGCGAACGGTATAGGTCAAATCTTAAATTTTGGCCTCCACCATATTGTCCACAGGATAGAGTAAACAAAATCAAAAATCAAAGTGGTCTCAAGTTGTTCCGCTTGGAAAAACATTTTAACCAAAGACATATCTCAGATGTTTCGTTACCTGCCCAGCAAACACAAAAACGTTTTAAAAACGTTTTAAATAAGTTGTATTTTGGCTTTTGGTTTAGGTAAAAACGTTTTAATAACATTAAAATGTCGGGTTATATAAAGGTCATGATAACGTTTTAAAACGTTTTGTATGAAAACACACTACAAGAATATTTTTAAATGTTTTCAAAAAATGTTATTGTAAACTATTTTTACAAACATTTTTGCCAAATATTGTGTCAATGCTTAAATAACATTATGTTAAAATGTTTGAACCCAGCAAACACAGAAATGTTCTTAAAATGTTTTTGTCGAAACCTTTTAATAACATTTAAATGTCGGGTTATATAAAGGTCATGAAAACGTTTTTAAAACGTTATTGAAAATGTTTTGGGCAAACATTTTTCGCAAAATATTTTTTCAACCCCCAAATAACATTCTGTTTAGAATGTTTTGTATCAAGTTTTTAAAAATGTTTTTGGAATGTTTTTAAAACATTTTATACCCTTTATATAACCCGACATTTAAACGTTTTCTGTAAAACATTTTTGTTTGCTGAGCAGTAGATTATCAAAAATGTTTTTAAGGTTATGAAAACGTTTTATACTCTTAATATACCCTTTATATAAACCGACATTTAAACGTTTTCTGACAACCTTTTATAACCTTTTGCGAATGATGTCAATGATGAACGACCTCGACCACGAAGTTCTTGTGATATTGGACTTGTAATCAAAAAGACAAGCATGTTATAACTTATATAAAAGTTTGAGACCCATACATAACTTAAGTTGCCAAAAAAGTTGCATAACACATTTTTGAAACAATGGCCAGAAACGGGTTTCCAGGCTAGAGAACGGATCGAAAATGGTAATGGCGCTGTTTAAACGCCAATATCTCGCAATGTTATTGGAAGACTACCCGTACATTGAAACATTAAATTTTCATCGATTTGCAATCGATTGGTGGTATTTTTTATATTCAAATTGTCCCAAAAAGGTCTAAAATCGCGCAAAGAAGAGACAGATTGTCACGTGTTTCAATGGGATGCTTATATATTTGCGCGAACTAGTTAAGACTGTGCACTGTGACTAATCTAAGCTACATCATCAATTCTATCCGCGTTTTTATATGCTGCACTGCAATTATATACGTATACCTACAAAATGAATTATTTTGATAAATTGCTAGCTTAATACTTACTTGATCTGATTTTTCCGTGCAGGGTAAAGGCACAATCACAACCTATTGGTTAACTGGTCGATCAGCTAACAGCGTAGCGCCTATTTCTGCCAACATATCGCAAACCGGAGAGGATGTGCTAACTCTTCACGTACCTGATATAGCTATGCAGGCACCTATTGTTGATGAGTTCTGATGAGTATTCGAGTACAAAGTCTTATACGTGACAGGTGGTGCGCATCAGGAATTTACTAAATTCAGGAATTTTACTTTGTCGACCGTGTATTAAATCGAATGTAATTATTTTGACAATTTAAAACGCTTAAAACATGGATATATAGTTTAGCACCCCTAATGCAAATTGGTAACGCGCCTAGCATTCTAAATATTGTGTAGCCTAATAAATTAAATCATAGGCTTAGGAACCGGAGGCTTGTGGGGCTCAGCCCCGTCATTACACAGCCGTGACGTTAGTCACGGCTGTGTCTTTTTTCTTACAGGTTAGTCACGGCTGTGTCTTTTTTCTTACAGGTTCTTTACACAGCCGTGACGTTAGTCACGGCTGTGTCTTTTTTCTTACAGGTTCTTTCTTCTTTCTTTCTTCTTTCTGCCGACCACTACATTTGCTCTAGCACTCACATGCTTACACCGATTTTGACCTAACTTGGTCACAACCATCATTGACCATGCCCCTACATGTCATATGAAACTTGTGGGGTCAAAGGTCACGCAGGGGTCATAGGGGTCAAAAACGTGATTTCAACTCAAAATGCTTCTTCTCTCACAGATTACGTAGGACAGTGACACCACTTGCGCACATGCATTGTTATTATCCAGTGTCTATGGGGTCCTCACAGATTTGGGGTCAAAGGTCATTAAGGGGTCACTTCCGGTATAAAACGAAAAACTTTGACAAATTTTTATTTGCTAACAAAAACATAGGACAGTACCGGTATGTTCACACATAAATTGTAGTTACCCTGTGCATATGTGGTATTTTTTTATTTAGGGTCAAAGGTCATTAAGGGCCACTTCCGGTATAAAACGAAATACCTTTAAAATGCTTCTTCTCCCACAAATTACGTAGGACAGTGACACCACTTGCACACATGCATTGCTATTACCCAGTGTCTATGGGGTCCTCACAGATTTGGGGTCAAAGGTCATTAAGGGGTCACTTCCGGTATAAAACGAAAAAACCTTCAACATGTTTTATTTGCTAAGAAAAACATAGGACAGTAACGGTATGTTCACACATGAATTGTGGTTACCCAATTCATATGTGGTATTTTTTTATTTGGGGTCAAAGGTCATTAAGGGGCTACTTCCGGTATAAAACGAAAAACCGTCAAATATTTTTATTTGCTAAGAAAAACAGGACAGTAACGGTATGTTCACACATGAATTGTGGGTACCCAATTCATATGTGGTATTTTTTTATTTGGGGTCAAATGTCATTAAGGGGTCACTTCCGGTCTGAGACGAAAAACCTTCAAAATGCCCCTTATGCCACAAGTAACATAGCAAAGTGGTGCCACATGCACCCATGCATTGACTTTAGCCATGTCTATGGCCGTTTTCATATATTTTGGGGTCAAAGGTCATTAGGGGTAACAACACGGCTGTGTTCGTGGGTTAGACCACAGCTTAGTCTAGTTCTTCTTTCTTTCTTCTGCCGACCACTACATTTGTTCTAGCACTTACATGCTTGTACCGATTTTAACCTAACTCGGTCACAACCATCATTGACCATGCCCCTACATGTCGTATGAAACTCGTGGGGTCAAAGGTCAAGCAGGGGTCATAGGGGTCAAAAACGTGATTTCAACTCAAAATGCTTCTTCTCTCACAGATTAAGGAGGAGAGTGACACCACTTGCACACATGCATTGTTATTATCCAGTGTATATGGGGTCCTCACAGATTTGGGGTCAAAGGTAGGTCACTTCCGAAAAAAAACGAAAAACCTTCAAAAATTTTTATTTGCTAAGAAAAACATAGGACAGTAACGATATGTTCACAAATAAATTGTAGTTACTCTGTGCATATGTGGTATTTTTTTATTTAGGGTCAAATGTCATTAAGGGGCTACTTCCGGTATAAAACGAAATTCCTTTAAAATGCTTCTTCTCCCACAAATTACGTATGACAGTGACGCCACTTTCACACATGCATTGTTATTACTCAGTGTCTATGGGGTCCTCTCAAATTTGGAATCAAAGGTCATTAAGGGGTCACTTCCGGTATAAAACGAAAAACCTTCAAAAATTTTTATTTGCTAAGAAAAACATTGAAGGGTGATGGTATATTCACACGTGAATTGTGTTTACCTATTGAACATGTGGTATTTTTTTATTTGTGGTCAAAGGTCATTAAGGGGTCACTTCCGGTCTGAGACGAAAAACCTTCAAAATGCCCCTTCTGCCACAAATAACAGCAAAGTGGTGCCACATGCACCCATGCATTGACATTAGCCAATGTCTATGGGCGTTTTCATAAAATTTGGGGTCAAAGGTCAGTAAGGGGTCACAACACGGCTGTGTTCGTGGTCTTAGACCACAGCTAAGTCTAGTTTCTTCTTCTTCTTCTTCTTCTTCTTCTGCCGACCACTACATTTGCTCTAGCACTTACATACTTACACCGATTTTGACCTAACTTGGTCACAACCATCATTGACCACGCCCCTACATGTCACATGAAACTCGTGGGGTCAAAGGTCACGCAGGGGTCAAAGAGGTCAAAAACGTGATTTGAACTCAAAATGCTTCTTCTCTCACAGATTACGTAGAACAGTGACACCACTTGCACACATGCATTGCCATTATCCAGTGCCTATGGGGTCCTCACAGATTTGGGGTCAAAGGTCATTAAGGGGTCACTTCCGGTATAAAACGAAAAACCTTCAATTTTTTTATTTGCTAAGAAAAACATAGGACAGTAACGGTATGTTCACACATAAATTGTAATTACCCTGTGTATTTGTGGTATTTTTTAATTTAGGGTCAAAGGTCATTAAGGGGCCACTTCCGGTATAAAACGAAATACCTTTAAAATGCTTCTTCTCCCAAAATTACGTAGGACAGTGACACCACTTGCACACATGCATTGTTATTACGCAGTGTCTATGGGGTCCTCACAGATTTGGGGTCAAAGCTCATTAAGGGGTCACTTCCGGTATAAAACGAAAAACCTTCAAACAATTTTATTTGCTAAGAAAAACATAGGACAGTAACGGTATGTTCACACATGAATTGTGGTTACCCAATTCATGTGTGGTATTTTTTTTATTTGGGGTCAAATGTCATTAAGGGGTCACTTCCGGTCTGAGACGAAAACCCTTCAAAATGCCCATTCTGCCACAAGTAACAAAGCAAAGTGGTGCCACATGCACCCATGCATTGACATTAGCGAATGTCTATGGCCGTTTTCATATATTTTGGGGTCAAAGGTCATTGGGGTCACAACACGGCTGTGTTCGTGGGTTAGACCACAGCTTAGTCTAGTTAGTTTTGGTGCGGGGGCTCGAATACCTTCAGTCCCCCCCCATAGTTCTAGGTGAAATGAAAAAAATGTCACCATAAACCAGGAAAATTTGGTATTCTTGACGTATACTTTGCACATTTTTCTGGTATTCATGACGTATACTTTGCAAATTTTTCTGATTCCGAGGGACCTCGGGCAACCCCTCCCCCCATCAACAAATGTTGATAAATAGCCACGCATTTTGTTCCGACCTGTTTAATAGTTTTGAGACGCACATAATGGGCCGAGGGACATCCGACTAAGGCTATTGACAATAGCCCGGTGACTGACCTCTGTAGATCTCAGTGAGCCTGGTACGTCATCTGCATTAGACTGCATCCACCAGTGGTCCACATTGCGCTTGTAACGTGATGTTTCGTTACCCCGATTGTACGAATGAGGGCAGCTGTCATTTTTTTCTGTTCTGCACATATAAAATGGTTGTTTGTCAATACGCAAGCTAACGACTATCATGTTCTTTCAACACATAATATATTCAAGTACAAGCTTTAAAATTGGCTTCTTTAGAAAGCAAAAATTATGGGAGATATTCATCATTTTCTACCCCGGTATCCAAAGATTTATCGTCTGAATTTCAAATCGTGTATAGCACATACACGTGTATTGATCCCGGGTATTGATTGATGCTGTACAATGTAATTATTTACCAGGCGATGTCGATGTGCGTCGGGGAATGGCGGTAGCCTCGAGGTTGTTTTACAATCCATCAATCAAGTGGTGGGGAGGCTCATACCGTACTTATCAAAGCGTCTAGACCCTTCCCTGGCCCGTCCCTGGCAAACTGTCCTTTTATCTTGTAATGTTACGTTTTATATTCCGTTTCCTTTGGTATAAAAAAATTGATCCCTATGTGTTTGTTTTGGTTCACGATGCGTAACTCTATTTCTTACTTTAAAACTACCTTACTAATGATATTTTTATTTATATAATAGTGTTGTGTCATCAGCAGAGAGAACAAATTTGAACAACTTTTGTGTATTTATTATCGTATATGTATAACATAAATAACAGGGTTTCAAGAGCTTACCCTTGGGGTACACCACAATTTATATTATAAATTGTAAACTTTAAAATTAACATAATTATTATCACTAGCGGGATACGCGCGCTTCGCGCGGGTCCTCGCTAGATGAGTACGGTAAATGTGAGCGTTCACTATAACAGGAAGAAATACTGAACAGGTAGAATCATTGAAAGGTATATTTTATTTATATAAATCTGTCTCTTTATTACATTTCCCTTTTACCTTCTTTTTTTATTTGCTGCTTTTTTATTTAATTCTGTTCTCATTATTTTAGCTTCTTTACTCGTACCTCTTTTGTCATTTTAATTTCATTTTTCTTCATAGTACCGCTTCATGTTGTTTATACAACACACATCTTTTTCCCGTATTTATTACGTCCTCTCATAGCGTGTATGCGGAAGTGTTCATCCGTTATCATAATCCCGTGACCCGTCCATGTACCTTTTTGTCCTTAATTTATTTTTTCCTTCTTTCTGTAGTATCATGTCCACTGGTCGCTCGCTCGCAAGTCGCGTGGCTCTGCGCCGTTTACGCGTGCATTGGCGTAGTGCGCATTACGCACGCGGCGCTGACGCGCTGCCTGCCAGCTGCAGTTTTTCATAACAAAAACCCCGTTTTTACCCATATTTTCACTGTTTTTGCAGCCAATTCTTGACCGATTTCAACCAAATAAAGTCCAGTCCATTTCCCGTATATTCCTCGATCTCCCGTATCAATTTGGCGACATTTGGATCCAAACTGACGGAGCCTTTCGACCTTCATACATAGATAGATACAACATTAGCCTATTTATAGTAAGATTTACAATTTTGCCAAATGGGTGATTCTCTGAAAAGAGTAACTTTTAAGTCCCGCGACTTTCGGCGCTCATAAAAGTTTTAAAAGCGGATTTTCTTTTTCTTTTTTGGCTTAGTCATGGACTTTTGTATGTATAAAAATAGTTAAGAACATCCAAGTAGGGAAAAATTAATTTATTGGTGTCAAAAAATTCTTCAATATCTGACGACCCCCCTGAAAACCCCATGTCCCGATGTCACGCACCGAATTTTAGTGATTTTGTAGCATTTTTGTGAGCAAGTGTGGGAAGTGAAAATTACCACTGACTGGGGTAAATATCATGTCTAAGAAGGTTTAAATGCTTAAAACCACTTCTAAAGTCAATATTATGGAATAATTCAAAATTTGTGTCAAAAATTGCTGTCCCTTGGTTTTGCATCATTGCCGTCACATTGGCATCAAAACGACTGGAGGTGAAGACCAAATATCAGAGGTCAATAATTTGACCCTGTACGCTGCCTTTTACAGACGACGAAAAACATCAACCCGGAATGGGTGCACATTGGCACTCTTTTCCTGCCAATTTTGAGGGTATCTTCAAGTATACACGTGCGTACCTTTATTCAACATCATCTCCAAACGTTTCTGATCAATTTGATATAAGTCTTATTGTTGAAATTTTCCGGAAAATAATGATGGTTGAATATGTCCCACAAGCTGTTGTGGTGATATGTAACACGTGGGTAAGATTAACCCTGCTATTAATCGTAAGCAATGTCTGAACCATCATCTCCGCTACATCAGTTGGCGTCACAATTTGCCGTGGCGGAGATGATTCTCTATAGGAATTCGTGTAGAAATATCATCTCCGTCACATCACCATCATCTCCATCACATCACCGGATCTTGAGATACAGCGAAGTCCAGTTTAGTTTATCAGAAAATGCTTACCAATTCTAGACCTTCTCATCTGTATGAATTTAATTTTCAAGTAGTGTGAAAACATTACTGAAATCAAATGTCTGTGACGGAGATGATTCTCTATAGGAATTTGTGTAGAAATATCATCTCCGTCACATCACTATCATCTCCATCACAGCATTGTCATCTCCATCACAATTGTTGTTGACCTTTATTTGACCTTTGACCCAGACAACATGGAATTTACTATTTGGAAATGTAATTGATATTGTATGTGTTTACTATGTCAATAGAAATTTATTTAGTTATTTCAAGCAAAATTATGAATATACTTAAGTTTGTATAAAAAATACTAACAGACATGACATTTTCCGTACAGCCTGCCTCTCATTGTCCCAACTAAATGACGAAAGTACAAAATCATATTTTTTTGAAATGAAAGCAAACATGAATCAAGCAACTTACAAGTTATCCATAAAACTCATAATTAAGAGTTTTAACAATTTTTTTTGTCCTTATTTCCTTTTTGGCCTAAATGTGACGGAGATGATGCTCACCTGGCACAACCTGCAGATTACGCCCTCTATAATATAGAGGGCGCCCTAAAGATTGCGCCAAATATTGTTTTCATGCACTAGAGACTTACATCCTTACAGATATGTAAAGGAAACATTTTTATAATCATTTTCAAATTCATATTTGCCTATCTTCAAATAGTACACCTTTTCAGAGAAATACCCAAATGTCCACGTAATATCATCGTAATGACAACTTATTGTTGTTTATAAGAATATTTTACATTATAAGATTATTTCACAAAATAAACATGTTGACTAAACGGTTCGTTAGACCAACATATTTCTCACTGTTTTGTGATGCAACTTTCTTCTACCATAACTAAATAGCTATACATCAAATAAAAATATATAGACTTTGAAAGTGTACATAAAGTTGCGTTTCTTCTTTCATGCATAGACTTTGAAAGTGCATAGTTATGACTGTATTCTTGTTGTCATTTTGAACCTATAGATACAACACGATGAAAGTCACACCTGGGTCACAAATGCCAAGTTAACGATTAAAAATGTTAATGTCAGAATAACGGATAAAAACTCAAAATTCACACAGGTGCCTTCAATTTCATTAAATTACTATTTCTATTAAAATGTTAATCAGAAAAGAAAATGTTTAGAGTTATTTAGAAGGGTAGGTTTTCATTTAAAATGTAAATCCCTTTAATTGACCTTTCATTATTTTTACTTAGCTACGGCTTGATGAAAGTACACACCTGGTACGCAAATAAAATGTCAGGTTAACGTTTTTTGTATAAAAAATGTTAATCAGAATGCAAATATGAATGAAAACTCTGCAAAGTTGCATAAAATGCACAGAGTGCCTACAGTTGCGTAAAATTACAGTCTCTGTAAAATGTTAATCAGAAAAGACCATTTTTGGATTTATTTAGAAAGATAGATTTTCATTTAAATTTTTAATCCATTTAACTGAATTGTCATTTTTGTACCTAGCTGCATCGCGATGAAAATACACAGCTGGTTTACTGACTGATATTGAGTTCAATGGTATTTACTAAGGGTAATAAGAACTCAAAAACGCATACAAACTCTGAAAAGTTGCAGACGCACATTTTACCACTCTGTTCCTACGCCTGTTGGGCATCCGCTTGTCCCAAGGTCCGCCCAAGGCCTTCCACTCTGAGTGATCAAATATTGGGGCGAAAGGGCGTTGTCAGAGGCGTTGTAGGCAACATTTCCTTGATTTTTTTTTTCTTTCTCAAAATGAATGTTTGACTGATACCACAAAATAAATCTTTTTGCATATAATTTAGTTGCTCGGTCAGTCTTGCTTTGATGAGGACAAAAATGTTCTTATATCGTTATAAAACGTGTTATATGATAAACGCGTTTTGTTTTTTGTAAAAACATTTTAAAAACATTTAAATGTCGGGTTATATAAAGGTCATGAAAACATTTTACTGACGTTTTATATATCTTCTGTATAACCTGACATTTAAACGTTTTCTGTATTTTTTTATTTATTTATTTTGTGTGTGTGTGTTTGCTGGGGAAATTCTTTAATATCCTGGTCATTAATGTGGTTAAAACGTAGTATATAAATATTTTAAGCACGAATTTTTAATTCGCAATGCACGGATTTTTATTCTCACTGCACGAACGTGCCAGGAGGCACGTTAAATTAGCCCAACCTCAATGTTGCAAATCTTCCAAAACCACTGTATTTTTCGTTTATTATTAAAGAGAAAGGAATCATCGAGGGGTCAAGGCAACGCTGCCTCATTTCTATTTTGGCCATTTTGAGAAAGTTGCATTTAAAGAATACTGTATAAGGCTAATAAAAAAAATTTGGTACGAACATTTTAGAAAATAATGAACTTTCCAACGATAGTAAAGATTTACGTACTGATACAAAAAGTATATTCTCGATATAGGTAAATATTATAACTCGCCAAATATAAAGAACATAATAGGAAAATATGTGCGGTTTTGATCATAATTTTAAAAGATATATTGGACTTTTTAAATTAGGTGTCAATTTGAAGTTAGAATTATTGTAGGCCAGATGGCGTATATCAGATATCGCGTTTTGCATCTGAATTCTTCCTATGGTCCATTGGTCTGTGTTTTTATTGCGGTTGAAAATGGACGTGAATCAAAGGCTTTGTTGTCAAAATTGGAAAGTCCATTATTTTCTAAAATGTTGGTACCAAAATCTCATTTTCGCCAAAATTGAGATGAAGCAGCTAGCGATTCACTGAGCTCTCGACAAGTTGCCAAAAATTTGAATGTGTGCTCTGGGAATAATCTTGTACTGTATATACAACGTTTGTGTGTGGGTGTTCTGATGTATGAAAAATAAACTAAAATTAAAATGATGGTGTTTTGTCTTAATTTTCTGAACAATTGTTGAATATGATAGTTTACTTTTTCCGTTTTTGTAAGAACTAAGGTTTGAGATAAATCTGTTTTCACTACCTGGTAAAATAAAATGTTTTTATTCAAAAGTATGAAACCAAATCAAGCAAATTGAGGACAATGTCGTAGTAAAGTCAATATTCATATTTTCATTAGTTTAATCAACTTTAATTTGAATGAATGCCGCGCCGTCAAAACGATTGGTATCCAGTTTTCATTGATAATGGATGAACCTGATACATCAACATTCAGCATCTACATCTATCTTATACTCAAAAACGTTGCCGAAGCAATATCTAATTGAGAAACAGTGCGGTGGCATTGAATGAAAAACACATAAACATATAGACACTATAATCTTACAAAAAAAGAATTAGTTGTTACTTAAAGCTGTTTTGAAAGCTGAAATATTGGTGATGTTGAGAGTGTTTGGTGAGAGATCATTCCATTGAACTATTGTACGTGGCCAAAAACTGAATTTGTAACTGTTGATTCTGGTTCTCATAACTCTGTATTTAGCTGGATGGTATTGCCTAGTGTTGTTATCAACCTGACGTTGGACGTAGTCTGGTTTTGGAATTGCAAGCGGTTCATGTTGTATTTTAAACATAGTGGTAAGCCGGGCTTGTTTCCTTCTTTGTTCCAGTGTAGGCCATTGCAATTTATTGAGGATTTGTGTCATGGAGCCCTCTGTTCGGTTGTAGTTCTTTGTGACAAAGCGCGCTGCTCTGTGCTGTATCATCTCAAGACGATGGATATCCGATGATGTAAAAGGGTCCCATACAGCACAGGCATATTCTAGATGAGGTCTTACAAGCATGAAGTATAGCTGTTCCTTTACCTTCTGCGGACATCTCCAAAGATTTCTACGCAAGAACCAGAGAGCTTTGTTTGCCTTAGCTATGATGTTGTTAATGTGGATGCTCCATTTTAAATTATGCGAAATGTTTACTCCAAGATAGGGATGGTGAGAGACATATTCCAGTTCATCATTACACATCGTATATGTACTAATGAGGGGATTTTTCTTGGTTGTGATTCTGAGTGTCTTACATTTAGCTGTATTGAAGCGCATTTGCCATTTTTCAGCCCAATTACAAAGAGATGTCAAGTCCTTCTGCAGAATATCTGTATCTTGAGATGTGTGAATGACTCTGTATAGAAGACAGTCGTCAGCGAACAATCGTATTTTTGTTAAACTATCGATGTGGTCTGCAATATCATTAATATATAGGAGGAACATTAAAGGGCCCAATACCGTTCCTTGAGGAACTCCTGATTTAACATTTGCTGGGTCCGATGTTTCTCCGTCCACCACAACTCTTTGCGTTCTTGTTGTCAACCATTTGTTAATCCATGCCAGGAGGCTGCCGCGCACTCCATAAAAATCTAACTTCTGCAACAGCCTCTGGTGGGGTACAACATCGAATGCTTTCTGGAAATCTAAAATTTGGAGGTCAGTTTGGTGCTTTTGGTCTAAGTTGTGAGCAAGATCTTCAATTGTGATGAGTAGTTGTGATTCACATGAATGACCAGATCTGAAACCATGCTGAAAAGTGGACAAAATATGATGCTTTTCAACATGAGACATAATGTGACGAAAAATAATATGTTCAATGAGTTTACATGTGACAGAGGTTAATACTGGACGGGTAGTTTGCCGGTTTACATTTCTCCCCCTTTTTGTATATGGCAGTTATATTGGCTGTGAGCCAGTCTTCCGGCAGGTCACCTGTCAGTGCCTGTGTCAAGTGACTGCTGGAAGATATGACATATGACAGGGGCCAGCTCTTTACTTAGCTCTTTCAGTACATGTGAAGGTATGCCATCTGGTCCACTTGCTTTTTTAGTATTTATTTCTTGCAGGAGCTTTTTTACTCCGTCCTGGTCTATTGTCAAAGGATCTATGTCGGGAAATGGTTTACCTTCCATACGTGGAATTTGCTCAAGATTTTCTGAAGTAAACACACTTTCATACTGCTGGTTTAGAGCTTTTGCCTTTCCCTTTGCTGAAGAAATTTCCTCGCCATCAACACTAAGTGTGGCCACTCCACATCCATCTCTTTTAACAGATTTCACGTGCGTCCAAACGTTCTTACCAGTTGTTGGGTTTACTTCATCATTGCCTATAGTTTATGTACCGTCATCAAGCAAACACATGAAGTAATCATTTTTGGCTTTTTGCATACTTTTCTGAACAGTCTTTCTAAGCTGTTTGAATTGTTCCCACTTTGATTCACTATTGTATTTCTTACAGGCTTTGTAAACGCGGGTTTTCTTGCGTATTGGCCTTTTGATCTCGGGAGTCATCCAAGGGACGTCCCATTTTTGCCTGATTGTTTTTGAGGCACATGTTTTTGCACCATATCATTGACTTTGGTCTTAAAATCATTCCAGCTGGCACTTGCCAGGTTGGGAATATTTCCCAATTCGTTTTTTTTTGGATGACATTTTCCTGAAAAGCCTTGGACTCCTTTTTCATCTCTTCAACGTTCATTTTCCGAAAAAGATATACTTTCCGGGGTGGTTGTTTTGTTAACTTCAGCATTAGACATTATGGACATTTCAAGAGTATCCAATACTGTATTTGGAAGAAGCAGACTTTTCAAAAAACATGAAATTGATGGTTCTCAAATTGATACACCCTGTACAAAAGAATGACATTGTTCTGATTTTGCTTGATCGGTGTATCTTTTTGACATCAAGAGCAAATTAATAAAATAACCACCCAATGCCTTTGTGGTCTTTGCTAAGAATGGAAAACCACGCGCAGCTTGAACATAGATCTACATGTATATGTCGATGTCGTAAGCTGCGACTAGTCGACTAGAGGCGTTTGGAGATTAGAACCTAGCCACTAGCCAGTGCAGGGTAAGTGGCCATGCAGACGAATATTCGTTCAACAACTATTCGTTATTCAATCCTTTTTGATCTTCTAACGAATGTTTGTTGACGGAATATCATTATTATATGTTATGTCGAATGTTTGTTGGATATTTATTATCGATTTTGCTTCATCAAACATTCGTAGAAGTTAAATATTTCTAGAAATAGAATGGGAATATTTGCTTCGAAAAAAATATGGTATTCTACATCCACTTTAAAGTATGTCCTGTAAAAATCTGTTCCCAGGTACGTGATCGAAACATTCCCATGCATATCAGTCTCTATATCCTTATATCGGGGGAGGGGGGGGGTTACTTCTAGTCTCGAGACTCCAACTATAGGGGTATCAAATCCAAAAAAATGACTCCTTTAGCTCTAAGTCCCACAAGAGATATCAAATTCACCTCTTCTAGTCTCTAGGGGGGTATCAAATTTTATGATTCCATGCCCACGTATCTTATTTTTGGGAATTTTTGATTAAAAAAAGAAAGTGTTACTTTATTACTTAGAAAAGTCATTGCTGGTCAATAATTGCCCTATTGGTGCACTTAGTCTTATAGGGGGACTTTAACCGAAACTCTCAGCGAAAACTAGTTAGGGGTAGGTAGGCCTATGTTTTTATAGAAATCTGGTTCCGCTAGGCCATGGTTTTTTATACAAATCTGATCCCGCTAGGGGGTATACCGTAGGCCTATGTTCACTTAAAACTATAGTCCCCTAGTAGTAGGGGTTATACCTCCCTGGAACTGGTATGGGTTCCAAGAATATCCCCTCCCTCCCGTGGGCTTAGGGACCGTTCACAAACACTTGTAAGGGGGGCCTGATGCAAAAAAATTCATCGCGAAAAATTTTCGGGCCCCCCCCCCCTTTACAGACCTCAAAAATTTCAGGGCCCCCTTTTTGACATGAAAATTAGAAAAGCATATAAACTCAATTTTTCCAGGAAAATTGTGTTCATTTTTTCAGGGCCCCCCTTAAGAGGGTCCAAAATTTTCAGCCCCCCTTTTGCATCAGCCCCCCCCTTACAAGTGTTTGTGAACGGTCCCTTATATCATGGCAAATTAAAGACTCGAATGCTACAAAGTATTAAAATTAGCCCGGGGAAATTAGATTTAGATCATTTTGACTCATTTAAATACACACATAATTATAATCAATATACACATAAAATAGACAGAAACTCAAGAGATTTTGGTTATATTTCTTTCCATAGGACGGATTGGCTTTAATAATCTTAAAGCAAAATATTGTTGTACATGCTCCGCAAGAAAATATAAAAAATATACACAAAGCAGAAACAAGATACCGTAAGATAACAAATCCGTAAATATACCGTATGTCTGTAAAGATTACCATACTTTGTGTGTAAAATTAACATCGTTTGTCTTAGTTCGTGCAACGAAGGATAAGTTTAGTTTTCGTTTGCAACCTCTCACTGTCGTCTTCATATTTTAAAAATGTGTAAAGCTGAATTTATACTACATCGTCGAGCGTTGGCGATTGGTTTTTAGTCAATGAGGTAGAGCGCTTTTCGTTGCGTTTGGAAAAGTGCGCTACCTTATTGGTCAAATAACAATCGCCCGTCGCTCAGCAATCATGGCAATGGATTATAAACGAATGTTGCTGAAAACTTGATAATTGATAATTTTGTTTTACGTGATATTAAAATTTCAGTTAATTTTGAAAACTTGCCGAAAAAAAACCTATCCAATTTTTTGCACTTGTCATTAAAGAAGCGGCAATATTAAGAGTTGGATTTATTTTTGTTTACCATGACTACCACCATCTATTATTATAGTGTACAACCATACGAGAATAAGACATTTCAATTTATGAGATATATAAAACAATATGGTAGAAACGAAAGACATAATATTAATAAGCCAATCAATAGTTTATACGTTAAGGTAATTGAGGAATTAAAAATTATCGGACGAAACAATGTCGCGTTCCTCCCTTAGGTCACAAAATTGCAGTGTTTCCTTAATTTTTCATATTTTTTTCATTTAAGATTTCATGTGTCGCCCCTTTGCACCCACCCCCCATTCCCTACCCTCTATAGTGTGAATATTGATCGGTTCTATAAACATGAAGTATGCAGCATACACTGCACATTAAATGGTTTATATACTGCAAAAAATTGTGTCTTATTAAAGTGTTTTGCAGTTGGGCTATTCCAGTTGAAATCCATACACCCCCTGTGGGAGACATGACCTTAATTTTCCACACAGGGAGTGTGGATTTCAAATGGGGTTACCTGAATGGATGACTCCATTTGAAATCTATACCCCCTGTGTGGGAGATTAAGATCATGCCTTCCATAGGGGGTGTATGGATTTCAATTGGAATAGCCCAGACATATCCACACAATACATTACCTATCTCCAATACCATAAACATTATAATAATTATATACAATGCATAATCTTCTGTTAGCTCTTTTTTATCTTTACACAGCGCAGTATATACATCAGATATAAAACATAATAATTATTTACAAAACATTACATTAACAATAAAAATAGGTTTTTACATTAAATTATAAAGATATACAATAACACACCCACGCCTGCTGCAAGAATAACTATATTGAAAATGTTACTATAACTCTTTTCGGTTCCTTATAGAAATATTGAAATATTTGACTATACAAGACTTCTCATCGGAACCTTTTTAGGTTCTACTTAGAACCTTTTCCTAAGATACCCAGCAAACACAAAAATGTTCTTAAATGGTTATTCAAAACGTTTTAATAATATTTAAATCTCAGGTTATATAAAAGTCATGAAAAAGTTGTCAAAATACTTAATTGGGCAAACAGTTTTGCAAAATAGTTTTTCAACACACAAATAACATTGTGTTTAGAATGTTTTGCATCAAGTTTTCAAAATGTTTTTTTTTTAAATATAATTAAAACGTTTTTATAACCTTTATATAACCGTTTAAACGTTTTCTGTAAAACATTTTGTGTTTATTGGGTAGACTACTTTGAAAACGAAATGAAACTTTGCATAATAATGTATATAGTTTAGCTCGAAATATCTCTCTCTTTCTCCCTCATCTCTCTCCGTCTCTCCCTCACTCTCTCTTGTTCTCCCTTCTAGCATGTCTAGCCCATCCTCTCTCTCCCTTTTTCACTCTCTGACTCTCTCTCTCATTTTCACCTTATTGCAAATAATCTAGGCATTCTTTGGTAGCAAAATGTTAAACATCTTGTAATTTCTATTTTACATAAATAGTACTTATATTAAAAACCAAAAATGGGGGACCCTTTTGACAAAAAAGTGTTTGATAGCCTATATAAAATGTTTCGATAATTAAAAATGGTAATTATTTTTCTCCAAAACGCTTGAAATATATATATACGATCGAAATCAATTCATTAATATAATGTTCATTAAATTAATTGATATTCAATTATACACCATATTATTTTAACCAAAACATATTATTCTCTAATAAGGTAAAATAAATATTTCACCAGTGGGATCGTGTATAATAGGCATTATATATCCCAAATAAGCTGAACATTTTATGTTTTCTACCGTTTTGCATACACTTTTATGGCTTTGTGTATTATACACTTTCATGGCTTCATGTATTGAATATAGACCTCAGCAGCAAGAAACACACAACATTATTTGTCTTATAGTAAAAATTATATACATATCAAAATATTGCACTTTTTGTATCTATTACATGAATACGCATTTCTTCTTTCACTACACACTTTTAGATAAGAAAGTTAAAAAGAAACCTTTTTTGTCCTCTTGTGAGAACCTTAGTTGGTTCTCAGAAAGAACCATTAAAGGACCATAGGACACTTCAAAGAACTTTTTTTGGTTCTCTGAATCATGGGCTATTTCAGTTAAAATCAACACTACCCCTGTGGAAGATTATGGAAATATCTTCCACAAAGGGAATATGTTTTCCAAATGTGATTGGTCAGGGTTAATCATTTTGAAACCCATACTCTCCTGTGTGGCTTTACCTATATCTTCCACTATATACTGGAGTCAGTATTTCACATGTATGGATGTTACCCAATTTTCTATTTTATTCAAAACTCATACGCCCTTTGTGGAAAACTTTAGCTAAATCTTACACAGGAGTAGTGTGGATTTTAAATAGAATAACCCATTTAGAACTTTTTTGGTTCTATAAATCTTATACACTTGCTATGAATGTTGTTTTAAATCAAATGTGCTCTTAACCCCTGAGCACTACCTGCCAATCTAACATTGCCTCTGATTGGTCAATTATATGATATCTTAATTTTAATCACCAATCAGAATGGAGTATTGCAAATAATTCACCCCAATTTTTTTGCGTGGTGAAATTATACTAACAATGTTGCTGATTGGTCCAATTGATAATGAAAACTCCTTTTTGACCAATAGGCAGTTAGTTCTCATTGGGTTAAGTTTAAAAACAAACAAAAATACTGTACTATTTGGTTTTTTTCACAAAGTGTTCGATGAGATGAAGTTGCTAATGTTTCATGGTCTGCTTTTTGGTGATTTTATCTAAGAAACTATCTCTTCTTTCTGTAGTTGTTGTTCTGTCTGTCACCACGTTAGGTTCACCATCTGTGTAAAATAAAAACAATTAATAAAATGGTTAGTTAAGTGTTGTTGTTTTTTTTGATAAAACATGTTTAATGTGGATGTGGATAATCAATGACAACAGAAGTCAATCTCATTTCTGTATTGTCATGTGTCATGTCAATAAAACTTATTGAAAATAAAATGGACAATATACATGTATAGTTAAGATATATTTAAAGGCCCATTCACTGATTTGCTCATCCGGATGATCGTAAAAACTTATCATCAAAATTCAGATTTTGGTACCTTTGTCACTGTCATAGATATACTAACATAGCCTGCGAGTGGTTCAGCCGAAAGCCAATAAGACAAAATAAGACATTTTACACGAATCTGTAATTTAGATACTGACAGTATCTAAATTAGCTACATGTATTTGAATGGGGCTTCAACTTCGTCAGTACTGCTGTTTTCTTCGTTTTTGGCCAAATTTGTCATATCAAAAATACCAAATGACAATTTGAATGACTTATCCTTCACTTTTAAGCAATTTATACACAATTTATACACAATTTATTTTTTTACACTTGCGCTGGGATCACTGAATGGGTCTTTAAAGATGTCAGTATCTTAACTTGGTCATTCTTTTCCTTGCTCTTTTATCTTAAATTCTGTTTCTTTCTTTTCTTTCCACATAGGCCAGCATGCTTATATAGGCATTTTAGCATGTCTTGAGCATTTTGCTTGAGCCTGTCCCATCAGGACCTAATCGTGTCTCCGCACGGTGCGACCGTTTAAACAAACAAACAAAACTTACATTTGCATTTTGCACAGCATTGTTTTCCATCGTGAATCTGTTCTTCTTCCGGACATGTTAACTTTCTACATGTTTTCCGACTGCATTTTGTATGACCATTCTGTAAAAACAAGAAGAAAGCAGACCATATTAATAATTTGCAATAATGAAAAGAAATTGTATATCTATTGTGTACTTTTATAAAATATGTAGTTCATGGTCTTGAAATATGCATGTTTTGAATCCTAATTTATAGAAGCACGCACACACAAAAGGATCTGAAATTTGAAAACAGGCATAGACCATGTTAAATGATTTGCAGACTCAAATCAAGTAATACATTCTTTAAAAAAAATTACTCATTTATGAGTAAAAAGGAGAACAACACAGAAATTGCTTGATTATCATTTACTCAAAATTAAGGGAATTGTAAAAAAGGTTAAGTGTAATTTATACATCATTGAGTAAAATGTTTGTTGAGTTATTCCCGTTTTACTCAATATTGAGTAATGTTTATTGCATAGTCTAAACCTCAAAATATACATCAAAGAAATGATAATTCATAATTCGCTGTCGAAGTGCACGTTAGTAACCATTGGTTACTGCTCCAAGCCTGGGCTCATACACCTAGCTGTTCCGAATTCTGATATGCCATTGGCTTTGTGTTATGATCATTTCGATCAGTGGTTTGTAACAAAGAAAGCGTGATCCACTTGACCTAGCAATGGACATATTCTAACGTGCACTACGACAGCGAATTGGCCTTATCTTGGGTAAGAACTCTGCAGCGGTTTAAGGGGGTACTACACCCCTGTGGTAAAGTTGTGACTATTTTTGCATTTTTATCAAAAATAATAACACACTGCTGGTAACAAAAGTTATGTATATTATTGGGGCAAGGAATCCAATTACTTCACTGAAATTTCAGTGATTCAAGACAAGCGGTTCAGTAAATATGATAGGATATGAGGTACATCCTTGCTGTACCTCTTTTCTTGTCATAAATAACGAACCCCTTGTCTTGGGTCACTGAAATTCCAGTGTAGTAATTGGATTCCTTGCCCCTATAATACTGATAACTTTGTTGCCACTGTGTTATTAGTTTTTGAGAAAAATGCAAAAATAGACAAAAATTTATGGAGGGGTGTAGTACCCCCTTAACAGTGAAATTAATATAATAACATATAACGTAATTACCTTGCAAGCACACGTGACACATGGCATGGTACCAACAGGAGGAACATAGGGATGCCAATCTTCGCCATTTCTGTAAAATGTCTCTCCAAAAGAACAGCCTATTAATGAGAAAACAATAAGATGCATTAATTGATTAATTAGTAAATATGATACAAATGTCAAATAAATTTCACAAGAGGAACAAAACAATTGCTGAAGAGAGATTCGAACCGGTGACATAGTGAGATACATGGAGCTCTTGATTTGCTATCTTATAAAGTCATCAGTTCGAATCCCACTCAGGCAAGTAATAGGCCCTATGCCGTTTTGTACCATTTTCAATTTGGTTCCGTGAGTGTATTATAAGTGATTGTTTCAATTTATACACGTTGATGTAATGTGTAAGAAGAATCGCCAATAAAAGCTGGAAAAAATATGAAAGCCTTAGATTTTAACTTCTTTTATTATTTGAAACCATTTTTTTGTTTTAGTATTTCGATTGCTCAGTGCCAGAAGCGGGTAAGTGCAATAGCTGCCATGCGTAGCTGCCATGTGTAGGTGAGTACAATATATTGTGTAAATTGTCAAATATTCATAGGGCAGCTATTGCACTTACCCACTTCTGGTACTGAGCAGTCGATTTGCATGTACTGCATTTTAGCTTGAGAGGGCACAGGTTTTAACCCCCTGGACACTACTGGTTATCTAACAGCATTTCTGATTGGTTGATAACTTAAAATGCTCATTTCAATTGGCAATTATAACTAGTCTTTAAACTATTTATGGTCAAACTTGCATATGCAGATGATCTTATTAAATAATACCCTCCTTGATTGGTTCAAAATTGGACAAAATATTTATTTTGGCCAATCGGCATGTAGTTCTCATGTATCTTACCTCTCTCAACTTCATCAGCTTGTAGTAAGGCTTCAGTGGGTACAGCAGGTGTAGGCGTCGGCTCATCAGGACACACCTGGCAACAATCCATAGGGTTCAATCTGATAGGGTTCTCACATGTTACCTTTGGACATGATATCCTTGTACAGTTGACTGTTGAACCAGGCTGGAAAGAGTGCGAGGGAAAAACAGGTTTAGAACACGAAAATGAGTCACAAAAATTTTGTTTAGCACGTTTTCAAATGCATGTGTGAAAAAGTTTTAAAAGTCTACAATTAAATTAGGTTCAGAACACTTTCAATCATTCAGTTTCTTTTCACAAATATAAGAAGAAAACAATGTCTTTCAAACTAAAAGACAAATTATCCTGCTATCTATATATGAACATCAGATCATCCAACTAATGCCCTCTTTAAAAGTTACTTTAATCCCTGTCAATTACAAACACGCAAATCACGCGAAAATGTATACATATTTTACATTACTCAAGCACAAATAGGCCATTTCATTTCAAATCCACTCTACCCTGTGGAAGATTCAGCTAAATAAAGTCTTCCACAGAGGGAAGTTTTGAATAGAATAGACAATTGAGTATAACTTCCATTTGTATACTCACTCCAGTTGTGAAAGACATAGGGAAAGCCATAATACAGGGGGAGTATGGGTTTCAAAGTGATTAACTCTGACCAATTACAGTTGAAAAACATACTCCCCCTGTGGAAGATATTTCCAATATCTTCCACAGGGGTAATGTGGATTTCAACTGGAATAGCCCAAATGCATTATTCCAGCAGCAGCTTACCATGCAAGTACAGAGAGCACATTTGATATATCCAAATGGCGGTACAAAGGGATGCCATTGAGAGCCGACTCTGTGAAGCTTTTTGTCTCCTTCGAAGAAGCAGCCCTCGGTTTGACGGTTGGGGGAAGTTGGAACAACTGGTGCAGCTATAATTTGAAACAAAAATAAGTGTGATGTTAGATGCTTTGATCATTTTTCGAAGTTGATAATGGAGATCTTCTTCTTCTCCTCCTCCTCCTTCTTATTCTTCTTCTTCTTCCTCCTTCTCCTCCTCCTTCTTCTTCTTCTCCTTCTTCTTCTTCTTTCATCTTCTTCTTTTTGTGTTTCTTCTTCATCATCATTACAGCAATCCTTAATTTACTTACGTTTTGGGCATACTTGGCAGCAATCCCCCGGTAGTATGACGGGATTCGGACAGGTAATTACAGGACAGACTACTGGGTCGCATATAACAGCTCGCCGCTAAAACAAGAAGAGAAAAGACACAATGACCATCAATTAACTTGTCATAATAATCTAAGAAGTAATGACCAAAGATTTTAATAATTTAAATTCGATAAGATTAAGTTGATTTACTATGGAAAATCGATCGATCGATTGATTGATTGATTGCTTGATTGATTGATTGAATGATTGGTTGGTTGGTTGGTTGATTCGCTTACCTGACAAGTACATGTCGTGCATGTTGAATCATATTCTGGTGACCAGCTGGATCCACTAGTTCGGTACCTATTCTCAAAGAAACACGCATCCGGATCGGCTTCAGGATTATAGCCAACATTGGGCGTTAGATTTGTCAAGGCTGGGCGTCCTCCTGGCGTGAAGCAAGAGTTTGGCAAGACAACCTACAATAACAGAGAGAAAATAAAGGAAAATAGTTCAAAAAGAAAGGAAATTAGAAAATGTATGTTTCATGACAAATAAATGGCTTGCATATGGTGACAGGTTTTGGTTTTTTAAGTCACTGATGATTTCTACTTGTTTTCACAAATGAACATCAGTTTTTATTAGTCTATGTTACAGACCAGGGTTAAGGATCATGTAAGTGTCTGGACCAAAGTAGCTTTGAAAGAGACTTCGGCGTGTGTGAACACAGGTGTTGCCAGTTTAATACCTCACCTTTTAGCATGTTTACCTTAATATATTAAGTTATCAATACAGAGAGAAACTACTGGGTACCACCTTTTCACAGATACTTTAAATATCGTACATGAAATAGGGAAACATAATGCGTGGATTTCAAAATGTACGTTTTCATGCATATTCTATATTGCCTTAAAAAAAGGCGATAGTCTGAACACAAACCACAAAATCGGGAGGGTTCAACTACTATTTAAATAGGCCTATTATGTTCTGATAATGTGCAGGGTGTAGACTCCTGTCTTTCAATAAAGTCATTGATAGGAGTCAAAATACTCAATTGGGAGAAGCTCCCAATTTGACATTTTGATAAATTTGGTAAGAATATCGGCACCATTTTCTCAGTTTAAAACCTAGATAAGAGTTTTGGTTTAAACTACAGACTGGTACTTGTCATTAATGGTCGTTGACGGGAGTCAAAATTGGTCATTCGGGATCAGGTTTGGGAATACGGACGCCCGGGTACGGACGCCATTTTTCCCGAGGCTTTCCCTCTTCTGATAGGTCTTTGATACTTCCATGGGCGTATGAGTCAGCTTTGACATCTTATTTCACTCCTTCCAGGCGTATACGTTGAAAGGTTTACATTACAGGTATAAATCATAGTCAGTCTGATAGCTACGAAAACGGAAATTTTTGTCACTAAAAGCCGCGTTCAGATTCCCAGGTTTTTTTTCACCAAACATGTCAAAGATTGACATGGTATACATGTATTTATAGGCCCGGGTTGTAGGCCCTATAATTATTGCTTGATTATCATGATTATATAGGCCTAGGCATTTGTCTCGATTATTAAGTAAAATAATTATCCAGTAAACATGTTAAACGATATAATAAACTATGAAAAAAATTATAGAAATAAGTTTGATTTTACTCTTCTCGACAATCATGACAATTGTACTACACAGGTATTATTTTATCTACTTACTTGTCCACGGATTTCACCATCCTGATGATTTTTGGTGCTGACTTGTATAAAAGCTGAACCAGAATTCATTCTTTCCAACAGTTCTCCGTCTACTTGAGTCATAACACCGCTTGCCTGAAAATAGAATGACAAGAAAAAATATAATATTAATAAGCACGCCGATCATCTTCTTTTTGATATGAATAGGTGATGACACTGACTGCTTACGGCCCAAACAATGACCGGATACATTAGGTTGGACTATTATCGACAAGAGAACGTATTACCAGGGTGGCCGAGTGGTTAAGGCGTTGGACTTAAGTTCCAATGGACGTATGTCCGCATGGGTTCGAACCCCATCCCTGGTAGATATTTTGGTGACATTATTTTTGTTATTTTTAAACCACAAGTAGACATAAACATTATAGGCCTAGATCGGTCACTGAGCACATTATACCAGGGTGGCCGAGTGGTTAAGGCGTTGGACTTAAGTTCCAATGGACGTATGTCCGCATGGGTTCGAACCCCATCCCTGGTATATATTTTTGTTACATTATTTTGGTTATTTTTAAACAATAAGGAGACATATAGATCGTTAACCAAACACAGTACCAGGGTGGCCGAGTGGTTAAGGCGTTGGACTTAAGTTCCAATGGACGTATGTCCGCATGGGTTCGAACCCCATCCCTGGTATTTTTGTTACATTATTTTTGTTATTTTTATTCAATAAGTAAACATTTAGATCGGCAAACAAACACAGTACCAGGGTGGCCGAGTGGTTAAGGCGTTGGACTTAAGTTCCAATGGATGTATATCCGCATGGGTTCGAACCCCATCCCTGGTAGCTATTTTTGTTTCATTATTTTGGTTATTTTTAAACAATAAGTAGACATATAGATCGCTAACCAAACACAGTACCAGGGTGGCCGAGTGGTTAAGGCGTTGGACTTAAGTTCCAATGGACGTATGTCCGCATGGGTTCGAACCCCATCCCTGGTAGATATTTTTGTTACATTATTTTGTTTATTTTTAAACAATAAGTAGACATATAGATCGGTAAACAAACGCTGTACCAGGGTGGACGAGTGGTTAAGGCGTTGGACTTAAGTTCCAATGGACGTATGTCCGCATGGGTTCGAACCCCATCCCTGGTAGCATTTTTTATCACAATATTTTGTGAATTCAGACAAAAAAATTAATGTTAGACATGAACAAATTAATAGTAGAGCCATCATCGCGGGTATTTTTTCTCGATTTCATGTTTTGTATTATCATTTATTTTATTTTATTAATGTTTTCATCCATGGACATTAAACTTACCTTGTTTCCTTCAAAAGCATTGAGGACTCTACGAATTACAACTTCATCTCCATCTAACTCTCCTAGTTCAGCGAAACCATGAATGTTATCGACCCCGTCCTTCGGAGCGGCATCACTGTTTAGTCCTACCACGGCAATCTCATAATGCAGGGAGCATTCACTATCTAGTACCAGCCACGCATGCCCAGCGGCGCCCGTAAGTTGTGGCGGGTGAACACCAGACCCCGAAAGTTGTAAAGGTAGACCTAGAAGAATAAAATACATTTTAAAAACGGGATTTAATTTTGTTCGTTTTATCCCTATCCAACTGGGAAATATTTTCAAACTGGGAAATATTTTTATCAGCTGCATCGTTTCACTCTGTACAAATTAAAGTTTTCCATTGCAATGCTAATTTTTTTTAAATTTCATTTGCGCTTTTGTTTATTATTTTGTTGATTTTTCTCGAACATACAAAATTATAGGATTGAGACTTTTTTTAAACATTTGGGCTGCAATTTAGAAAGAAATCTTCATTCCAACTCGATCATCAAGTAGACTTATTGGATATTGGTTATCCCCAAAGCTGCAGAAGTCAGGGGGGTGCGGATACGCCAATTTTTTTCTGTAAAATCGGCCCTTTTCTGGAAGACCAAAATCACAAAATATTTTCTTTTGTAGCTCACCGCCGGTTATTTCATTTGTTATTGTCTTACCTTTAGTTTCTGAAACAAATGGTTTGTACGGTAGTTGTGTAATGCGACCCCTCAACTCGCTGATACCATAAGCTTCAGTAGCAATATTGATGTACAGGTCGCCATGTAAAAGCATATCAACTTCTCGGGCCTTTGGTTTGTCGTATACGCCGATCGCCTGCAACATAAAACAATGTAAAATTAGAACTTTGAATGAGCAGAATAATTTAAAGAAAACTTTGTGTGAAGTTGCTCTTAAAATTGAACTAGAAAAGAATAACCATTACTGTAATTAAGAGACCTATCATTTTGTGACAATAAATGAACATTAAATTGATCCACTTTTGTTTTACGTTAATTTAAGTTAACAATTGCAACATTCTAAAGAATAAGCATAATGTTGCCGTTTTAAAGATTAAGTGGGGCTAGTTCCGACTTTTTCCAATATGATTTTATTTCAACCATTTGCCCACAGCCCGCAAAATAACATTCATTTATTTTGTAGAATTAAAACCTACATAAATTATACATTGTAATCTATAGTATAAGCGTTGATCTCTTGAGTATGGAAAGCCAATCCGATCAAAAAAGCCATTATATTTTTGATCGGATTGGCTTTCCATACTTGAGCCTTTCACTTACCTCGCCATTTTGGTACTCTCCAAAAATATCAGCCACGATCTTCCTGTCATCGATATCCTTTGGTGCTCGTTCGATGGTTATACCGATAACGTCTGTTCGTGTACCCGTAATACGGATCTGGTATTTGATCGAACCATCATCGTCGATAGAAAGGACCGCTGAACCACTAGCCCCAGTCGCTTTCGGCCTACCTAAGGCTTGGCTGCCCGACAATACGGCATGCAATACTGGAAAAGAAAATTATAAAAAATGTTTCTCATTAAAAATATGTTCAACTAAAATTAGAGGGTGATTGTGACAGATTACAAAACGGCATGAGATGCAAATTAAGGTAACTAGGTTTTGCCGAATATTAACATGATTAATCTCTTCTATACTTAGTCAGTTTGCAAGTTAAAATAGGTAAGCTTAGGGCCTAAGCCCTCATATCCGGAAGAGCTGTGGTATTTCTAATATTGGAATAATGTTGCATCCATTCTTACCATTACAGGTTCGAAGCGGTGTGACAGGTCCACTCATGAAGGTCGTTTCACTGACACCAACTCTGACAGACAGTTGTCCTCTCGCGATCAATTTCTGTACTTTCTTAGGTAGTTTGCTCCAAACTTCCACCAAATCAAATTCCTTTATGGGAAAAACATAAAAATACAAATCGAACGTCACATTGTGCACATAATTTTTAGCATTCCAAGTACTTGTCAATGTAAAATTATGAAACATGAACTTCATCCATGGCGTTGTCTTTTTAGAGACATTTCTTGTTATCATTCTTTTTTTCTCGTCTTCATAACCGTGTTTCCTGCTAAACGTTGTGTGACAAAATCTAAGTAATAGCCCACACCTGTTACATGGTTAACAAAATTATTCATATCTGAGGAATTCCAAGAACCGCCCAAATGTATTTCATGGATTTTACTTTATTTCTACATTTTTGATGACATGAAGAGGTTGAATATGACATTTTTTGAAAACATTTAAAGTTGCCCTTCAACATGTTCAACAAGTGATGCTATTAGCAACGCTAAATTAGTAGTTCCTAGCTTTCCTGTTTAAAACAGCATGCTGACACTAACAAAAGATCTGATGAAGCACTTTCATTAGATATACTAATTGTACTATATAATATTCAATCTATTGTTTTCATCACGTCCTTATTTGTCCTTCCGTTAAAGATTTAACACCTTGAGTGTAATAAGCTGTGATTCATCATAAAATCAAATGCATTTGACAAATTTTATCCACAGTTTACCTTACAAAATCCATACATATGTTAGTATTTGTAAGTTTTTTGTTGAAAGGTTTCCCCATCATCTGATCACGTAAGCTGCAATAAGTTGCACTTGTGGTTATTAAGGGTACTGTCATCACAAAATGATGACATTATCATTGAATTAGAAATTAAATTTCTTTGCCAATTTTTGGTTGAAACGTTAAGTAATTATAATTTGAAAATATGTTTATATCAAAATAAATCAAGGAATTATGGTGATGGCGCCAGATGGTGACAAAGAGGACATTTGATATTGACAATGTATTTGTCACGAAGTTATTGTTCATTTTACACTGCTGCAAATTAAAAATATTACAAGAAGGAAAAATTGCCTCAAAAATCAATATTTAGGGTTATTTTGTGGTAAAAAAAATTAAGCAGTTGTGGTCAAAATTTGCCCAAACATTTGAGTTGAAGAGTGTGTTGTGTGAAGTTTAAAAGGTTTCAAAATTCCTAAAAATTGAAATAAAAGTATATTTCGCACATTTTGTTTTTCATATTTCGGGAAAGTTTTGCCGCTTTGTCTTTGGCTTTTAACTAGCCGCTTATGTATGCATTCTTTCAAAACATCATAATACTAGTTACTACCTAATTGTTGTTTGATTGTAGTATTTCCATTATCATTATGTCCTTGTCTCTTTACTGAACATACAGGCATTCCGTCGACCCGCTAGTAACTGTTTTTTCGCGGGAAAACCGCGAACAAACATTAACGCCCCAAAAGGCGTGACAGTATACATGCTAAATAGGTCTACATGACACATTATTGCGAATTCCCGCCTTTACCCATCAGGGACAAAAATTGTAGACAAAAGTTTACGCTTGTGAAATTTACAGAATCATTGCGCCAGATTTGCTACCCACACACGTGAAACCACGAGACTACGCGAGAGGTTAGCAAACTTTCACAGAGTAGACAAAATCAATTCTCTACCGCAGACAGATATCTTCGCTGTGATTGGTGAAGATCAAGAAAAGAGACTGTGGGAGAGGTTATATAGTAAACTTTTGACGTACCTCGGGGCTGATAGATCGTCGGCTTTCTTGTATCACATCGTTACGCTTCAAGAGTTGTATGGTTAAGGCTATGTCTCCAGACCTTTCTGCAAAATAAACAAAATAAACACCTTCAAGTTAGCAAAAATGGGATATAAGGCTAAGTCACCACGTTTTTGTGGACACGCCTTGTCTTACCTATATTTCATTTTTTCTAGGTCTTTTGACAAATATAGGGTGAAAGAGATTTACCAATAACCGCAAGCTGGTAGTTTATACCCTCTGCATCTAACCATATTTTCTGATCTAACATAATCTAACCATAAAAGGCATTATAGTCTGCAAAACGTGCCCAGAACTTAGGGAAGATAGGCCTACTTTGTTTTGAAGTCTTATAATTATCCTTCATTTCAAAATTAAAGGAATTGAGCTTAGGCTGTGAAATAATGGACATTTAGACTTATTTTACTATCGATAAGACTACCCCACTCGCTTCCTATCCTTAACTTTTATGAATCGTGCTCCAACCAATAGGAGCCGTGTCTTTTTTGGCGCCAGTATCTAATATTAATATGGTCGTCTGCCCTGTCTGCCATTGCAGTCTGTAATTCTAGGCGCGAAAGGATATATACGAAATTGCCGTGAAATTGGCAGAACATCAACCCAAGAGGCAGTTGAATTCTGTTCTGAAGAAAGCTACCCGATACACAAATTTGAATCCATTCAGCATTGCTTTGTTCAGGGACACTAGTGTTATCGCGATTAGTTGTTCGTCTTCAGGATCTGACACTTTCGAGGAGCATTTCAAAGTACAGTAGTAGTGGTGCTCTCCAAATCTAATTTGTTGTTCAAACATTACCATTGGGTGATTTATATCTCGATCGATCGTTTCCCAGTTTTAGGGAGTCCTATAAACCCACCCGCACGCCCTTTTCCTGAATGTTCAGAAGCAAAAACTGCTACTCAACTTAAATATGAAATAACATTTTCTTTGACCTCAGAAAAAAACCTATCATACTAAGTATTCCATCCTTCCGTCCTCATTATGTCCTTAACGTTTAAAGGATAAGACTAGCTCGGAGCACTATAAGTGCTGAATCAGATTTTAACCTTTCCAATTCACATATCAGTCTCGTCTTCAGACAATAAAACATGTAGATATTACGTCATTTTCGATATGACTAGTATTGTCGAATTCACCGTCAAATCCCCAGGCAGTGAAATAATAACGTCCATCATCACTTCGGTCTTCACTATAATTTGATTAGCTCTGTTCGTGACTTTGCTAAGCTGAGGTGTTTGAAAAGTCCTTTAAGATTATAACATCTTTGTTTTAGTCACAGAATTTGCTGTTTCATTTGTCATGTTTTGTTGAACTGTTGAAGAAAAAGCTATATAAAAGTGCGCAAATTTGGCCGTAATGTGACCTGGATTGGGTGGTTTGCATGCTTTCGTCTCCCTGACTTGCTTGCCAAGTTGCTTGCTGCAGTACTTGGTTTCTTCTTTCACTGTGTCCATTCTTGGTTTCCTTGTGTTCTTTCCTTCCTTCCTGGATTCGCTTCCATATTTTGCTTCCTTAGGCTTACTTTCTCTCTTTCTAAAAGTTCCTTTAGCTTAAATATAGAGTGCTTACTAGCTTATGTTCTTTTAAACTTAGTCCCTTGCTTCGTTTCTATAGCGATAACTGGTGGTTAATACTAGTAGTCCCAGGTTTAGGGCGGGGTTTTGGCTTACCTGTGTTTTCAATGATACCGTCTAAAATCAGCGCGATGTTTAAAGTGCGCCCTCCTTTATCAATGGACAACATCATCAGTCCTCCTGTGCCCAAAATATCGCTCTTCCGGGGCGCCTGTCTGCTATCATCATGGAGCTAAAACTCTCTGAAAATGAAATAATTAAGTAAAATAAAATAATTAATGATTTCATACACATGAAATGATGCAGTTACAACAACCAGATAAATATTTTTCACTTTTCATAATGTAGCAAATGTGCAAATGTTGCAAATCCTTGATTTTCAGAAAATTGTTATTTTTTGGTATGCAAAAATGCCTACTGATTGACATGTGAATACTAAATTAACTTACTCCAATATCAAACTCATATGCTGAATCAATGTGGAATGCTACGTTTGTAAGTCTTCATAGAATCCCGTTGTCAACAAATAGGCATTACTGCACACAATCTTTTAACATTTTTATAGTTTACATTATCATGATTATGGACGATTGCGCGTCAATACGAGAACGGATTTTTAGAAGGCAAGTGTCATTTTTTACCTGCAGCTAATGCTCTATGAAACAAGATCCTTCCTCGAACTTCACCCTCTGGATGTGGTGATGTGATGAGGGTCACAAAAAGTTGTTTACTCTGGATATCTCGCTGATAGACTCGTGGAACATTGTTCCATTCTCCACATACCTGGTAGGGAAAATACAGACAATACTATTAATCAGTATATATATTTACCAGTAATGTATTTTTAGGGAATATAAACTATTAATTGGGGTAATTGGTCATGAATACATGTATATCGCTAGATTGCGCTCATTTGATGGTGTTTTCATGTTGCTGTACTTTGCTTTTCAGATCCTAAATAATTAAACTGCAATATATCTGGTCCAATACTAAAGTTTGATAGACGTTGACAAATATAAGTGTGCTTAGGGGCATGTAGGGCCTAAATTAGAAGCAATGTATTATTTTCTTGAAACGATATTATAAACATCCATCGTGTGCATGATTTGTCCAAAGAAGTACCCGCTCCGACAAAAATGATTAATTAACAAAATCCTGCATTATGGAACTTGTTGACCAAGCCAAGTATTTCAAAAATAGCTCCAAGTGTGTCTTAAAATCGCGATAATTATGTCTAAATCGGAATCAGTGCGAAGTATTGGCAAGTATTTTGCTTCCATAAACGTATTTTATGCTCAAATGTATGGCTAAAAGTCGCTTAAAATATGTATGGCTAAATCGCTCAAACATTTTTAAAAATTCCAAAATTTCAAAAATGTAAATATTCATGACCATATTATTTGGAATCAGCATGAAAAATGCATTAAAATGAGTACAAACAAGCCTAGTATTGGTTCAGTACTTCTGAAGATAGCTCTTGATATTTTGAAAAAATATGAACTTTTTACGTTGAAGCGCATAGAGAGCACGCAGAGCATGACCCACTGTTAAGTGTCACTTATCTCTAGGAAATCAGGCATAAGAGGATGTTGTTTGTGGACGTCCAAATTATTTCCTCCTAAATTTTGATCCCTGCCTGTTCGTGTCAACTTTAGTGGCTAACAAATTGGGGTTGACACACTCTAAGCCTTAGTCTTAACGCTTAAGATATCCTTGGCATCAACATATTAGTGAAAACCTCGGTTAGATATTATCATTATGTATAGAAATTTTAAACTTGACCTAGGTTTTTGGAGAGGTTAATTGACTCCTTGTAATTTATCTGTACGATGCTAGGGTCCTTGTAGTCTTGTTGCTTTTTCGTTCGGATAATCGTGATAATAACCTGAACCATGCATCACATTTTTGGATGCGTCTCTATTATCATATTTTAGTGTAGATTGGGATTATTTATGGTAAGTTGAGGCATTTTGATTGGCATGCATTAAATATATGAGTTGCAAATGTCATTATTATAGACATAATTCATTTGTTTAAAACTTGTGAAGTTTATTCTGGGGATGTAATGCTCCTTTGGTTTCGGCACAGTTTGAATGAAAGAAATAACAGTAAACAAACAAAACAACAACAACAACAGTAAATTGAAGCAATATATGTGGCGTATAGTGTACATACGGGAACTTCCTGGTAAAAAGGAAGTAAAACATAATCATGATAAAACTAAGTAGAACATGATTGGGTATTTTATGACTATGATTGACTTCACAACATGACATGCAAAATTCATCTAATACTAGGTTTATATGCCAGGTTTAATATAAACCTCGAAACTTCATCATAAATATATACGATATAAATTGTGTGTTACGACCCTTTGACATAATATTTAAAGTGCAAACAATACATCTTTTTGCCTTAGTACAGGCGTACGTATATCAGGGACATCCTTTAACATGCTTTTTTTAAAAACCTCTTTCCGCATTAATGCTCGCTCCCCGGGCTCGCTCTATTGGGAAAATAATTTGGACATCAACATCTTCAATAAAAAAAATATTGAATATTCTCAACCATATTGAAGATCTTCATGATAAACGCATCCGAATGAGTACAAACAGACCTATTGGTTCACGGGTTTTCACAAAAAAATTGTTCTAGTATTTTGTGTGTACGAATGCTTCAGTATAGTGACTCTTCATTTATAGTGTTGCCCTATAGGCTATCCGTATGTGAAATATTAGCCAACCCCCTCTAATGGTAGTGTGTTGATGGACAAAGTCTGCCACGTCAGAAAAATACCCCGATTACAAATTTCCGACATGAGCATGAGTTAGGCTAAAATGTACAGTAGCATTACAGTGGAACATTACATGAGGGACCCGGATAAGGGAATATCAACATAAATCCCCTTATAATATGATGTGTTGATTTGATTATCATAGTTTCAAGTTTGTTTGAAAATTGAGATTTATAAGTCCAATTTTTGGTTGTAGCAATGAGCGCGAAGCGCGAAAGTGCAGGCATATATATGCGGTTTTCTGAATATTATAACATCTATGATCAACAGTTTTAGCTAGTTTTATAACAAACGAAGGCAAGTTCGTGTATTTAGGTTTCCTCAGTATTACGTTGTGAAATATTAGTCAGGACGAAATATTTTGTAAAATACATGAAAAATAGGCAGTCGGAATTTGGTGAGTATGTGAGAAATATTACCTGAGTTTTGGAGCTGGATGTCACTTCGTAGTTGTACAAGGTGTTGTTGAGGGCATCGGTGAAAATGACATTGCTAGGTTTGTCGAGTCTGTAGAAAAAATGAAACAAAAGAAAATGTGTCAAATAATATATAAGATGTCGGACATATGGATCGCGGCCTTATCTATTTGTGAAACAAGTTGAACTTATCACCCGGGTCATCACCTCATCAACACGCAGAGGATATATTTGTAAAATGCTTTTTTTCTAAAAATAAGGTGCGAAATATTTATACTTTAGTCGTTAAGACAGGCCGAACAAAATTAAGAAGAGTGTTGTTTTATCTTGGACGTCAGTGTCAGTTTATACGGAAAGACGAACCGGACACGAGCCGGACATCTATAATCTTATAAGGCAGGTTTGATGTCGCTTCTGCATCAACACATTACTATGATATTAAAAGCCTATGCCAGTTAAAAATGGTGTGATGTTTTAGTGAGGTGTTGAGAAACATAATTTATGGTAATATTGGTATAGTTGCGGTTGGACGTCAGTCGACAGAGTAAGTTACGGAAAGACGTATCGGACGCGAGCCGGACATATATAATCTTATAAGGCATGTTGTGATCCCGGGTTGTGATGTCACTGCATCAACACATTACCATGATCATCATACCATGTTTTAACAAATTCAAAAGTGAGACGTTTTAGTGAGGTGTTGAGAAACAGAATTAAAGAGAATATTAGTATATTTGGACGTCAATACTCGGTTACGGAAAGACGAACCGGACACGAGACGTTTACAGTCACCGGACACTGGTTGTATCTTGTTGAGACAAGGTAAAGGTAATGACAAGATCAACACAAGTAGAAATCTGCCTGGTCCGCACGCTGAGTGCCATCGTGTCATCAACCGTCTCGCGATAGCGAGATTACGAAGGAAATCTAGTGCAATTTATGCTGACAGACACATGGCGATAAAACTAGTCTACTCGCCCAGGGCCTGCAATTTGCCTACTATAATTCCCCAAAGAAAATCAGGTGTATGCCTCCCCTTCTCAGGCCTTCTGTCACTTTCCCCCTTAAGTCCCGATTCTTGAAGCGAAGCAAGACCGTAACCCTTGTAAGCTATTTTGTTAAACCGGTTTAACACCCCCGGGAGATGGAAGCTTTATTTTAAAGCGCCAACTCTGAAAACAAATTAATGATAGTTTTAACAATGTTAATGTGCATTGTGCTATTGAGACCCAGATAAAACACACAGGAATGGCCTATTTAAACTTTGTAAGATTTTCAATACACAATTGAATACTAAACTTTTGCCCTTTATAATTGAAAATCGTCATCATCATTGTCTGAAGCCAATGGGAATTTAAATAAGCTTAATACTAAACTTAAAAGATTTGAAATTGAATCAGAGGATATGGTTCTTTAGTGCTACTTTGGAAATTTGTTTTTCCACAACTTTTACTCGAGAATTTGTTTTTCCATAACTTGACTCTAGATATTTAAAAAAGTACTTTTCAAGTCAAGTGTTCCATGTTTTTATAATACAATCATCAAAACTATAATAAAGCCCAGATATATATATATATATATTTTAAACTCCCTTAAAAGGGAGGGGAACGTATCAAACTATATGGCTCCTTTGAGAGGTTAACTGACTTAACTCTATAAGAAGAGGGCAAGTTGAATATCATAGCTGTGCTGTGCATGAGCATGCGCATTACGTACCTTTTGAAATTGATGGTGAAGTATAGATTGTTGTCCAACAAAGTGAATGTAGCTCGTGCCACGGCTCTGGTTTGCACCGACATCAAAGTCCCAGTTAGAAGAGACACATAAACTATAAGATAGTAAGAGAGAGAAAAATACCCATACATTTTCGTTAATATGATAAAGCTTTTAACAGGTAAACATTTTATTATTCTCTACATATGTCTTGCCCTAGTCATCAAGCTACCATCCAATTTAAGTCCACATTACCCCTGTGGAAGATTTTGGAAATATCTTCCATAGGGGGAGTATGAATTTCAAATGAAATTAACATATTTGAATTCCATAAACCCTCTGAGAAAGATTCAAACTGAGTGAGGGTGAGTTTCCTGTCCATATTATGGCATGTTGGCATTATTACCAAGCGCCTCCCCGACCCTCCCGCTCCTGCCATTCAGTGCAACCCACTCCTCTGATAAAGCACACCAGCATTACATATTAATCCTTAATGTATAATAACAATTTTATCATCATAATGACGGTACGACAAGTTCATCGGATATGAATAATCAAAAGTCACATTGGTAAAAAGAAATATTCAAATCTTTTCACGGGAAATTTAACATTAGTATTTAATCCCAACTATCATCATGAACATCATCATCATTATTTTTTCTATCTTTCAAAAGAGGCTATGCCAAGCTTAAGCATTTAGTGAATCCTGCTGTACTCTTTCTAAGTCTCATGTGTGTGCGCGCTATATACCTAACCCCTCTCTGAGTTTTAGACCCGTTTTTAGATTTTACACCCCTTTCTGGGTTTAGACCCCTTTCTGATTTTACAGACTCCTTTCTGTGTATAGACCACTTCCTGAGTTTTAGAACCTTTTTCGGATTTTACACCCTAGACAGACCCCTTGATGCGTTTTAAACCACTTTTTGACCCATGCAGCCGCCCATACCTAACGCTTTATTAATATCCTACAAGAACACCTAAAACAACTGAACAATAAACCTACCTTCTCCTCTCGGATCTTCTTCTGGGGCTTCATCTGTGTCACCGTACACTTCAGGGCGGTATTTTTCTTCTGGGATATACTTCACTACCCCCGACTCTGTAAACAATGATAATAATAAACATAAAGATAATGTCATTTACATTGACATAAAAAAATCAGTTAACGATTTGGGCATAATTATATTTATATGGCAATTGTTGCAACATGAACAACTGATGAACATGGTAAAAGTTTTAATTTAGACCTAATACTTGTTGAGATGGATTAGCAACCACTCCATCACAATTTTCCTTTTATGATCACTGCATGGACAAACATACGATTTCCTAAAGTTTCATGTATTTTGAGAAGTGATTATTGCCTCTTCTGAAACTTGTATGGTTCATATCTTTTGTTCAACAAAGATATTTCGCCTTTACTTCTCGAATACGGTACTTCACATAAAATTATCTGGATCAATTTAGTCAACAAGAACAGTGCTAAGTGCCGCTTATAATAATATTTCGTTAGTTTCAATGTTGTTTAACGCTGTTTGAGGTATAGATGAAATCAATGTAAGGCCTATTTTTCAATACGTTAATGACTACATTGGGCACTGTTAGATTTGAGAAGCCGCCGCACTGTGCCGCACACGTGTCCAAAGCTTAAGGTGTTTGTCGAAAGGTGTAATAGGGAATGTCAAAAGACCAGTAAATTCTGGCTTAATTAAGTTCAACATAAGTTCATGGCTTTCACATTTATTGGCCAATTTGAAAAAGACATTTTGCAGCGTCGATTTCTGTATGTCAAATTTTATGTTTTTGGCGACTGATCAGTGTTTTATGGTTTTAGTGTTGATACGTTTGGCACGCTCAATTTGTGGTTTTCCAGAAGTAAGGATGGCTTTCAAAATAGTAGTGTCAATTCTTTAATGTATTATTTACATGAGCGACCACATTTAGTTGCTTTTTCAAGATTTTCATAGCTTTTTAACTGTCATAGAGATTGAAAAGTCACTGGCATAACTCACAGACATGGCAGAGTAGTTTACGACACTGAACCAGCATTTGAAGCCAACCATACCAGCAGGCTAATAATAACGCACTGAGGGTGGCTTTCCGATGCTCTTTACACGGAATTATTCCATATTCACGCCTAATTTGTCGCTGATTTACTGAATCAAAACAAATTTGGACACGCTAAATATACTTTTGCAAAACAGCATTCCAAAGGCGGGATATTTTGGTGTCCACAGATAATATCTTACCAATGTTCCATGGTAAAGGGAAGAGTAAACTGTCTAAGTCACGCAGATTGTGTCTGAGACCTGGCGACTATTTAGTGTTGGATGGCAAACTTTTTAAATGCCAAATTGGCTTTTTGATCCACAAATGAGTGATTTATTTTTTGATAAATAGTCTTTGGTTTTTGTAGAACTTTATAACTATAGGGCCCTACTTCATAAATAATTTGAGTATCGGACCATGGAGGTATACCTCCATGATCGGACGCACTATCTGAAGGTCTAGGGTTCGAATCACCGCACAGGCAAGTATGGCCAGAGGCACAGTCAGCGGTTTGTGTCTGGGTTATCTGATATGCTTGTTACGCGTACATTGCAATTTCATGTTAAAATGCGCTAATGTGTCATGCGTAGTTCTTATCAGTCTGCCCTGTTTGATTAAGAATTGCATTATGCTGTTAATGTTAAATATTTGAGTGTTTCTATGTTCCAGTGTACAATACTTATTGTTTATAGGCAGTGCATTTATGTACCACTGTTATACCCTTAAACTTTACCAAATCTTCATGACAAAAGACAGCTATGTACATACGACATTTTTGCACTCGCTGCAATTTTGTATAGTTTTACATCAAGTCGTCAGTCATCAACTGATGAAAGTAAGCCAAACAACACATCAGTTTGCGACAACTTTGAAGATAATGTTGTTCCTATGAAACCTTGAATGTCTTCCTTTACATGAAAGGTGTAAATTAAAATGTTTTTTGAAACTAGTCTTTCACCATTTCACACTCACTATGCATGTTCGATCACTCCTTTTCAATTAGTGTTTCCGAAGTTTCATAATTTTAAGTTTTCCTTAAAGTCAAGGTCGTGAAACCGCTACTTAATTACGGCGCTTCATAATTTGTGTGAACTATAAACCGTTGGTATCGTCTCTAGATTTGTCATACTGTCAAACAGACCATATCGCAAAACTCACATATATTAGTAGTGAAGTGCTTTACGCGATTCGCGGAGCGCGGGTAGCGACTAAGGCGAAAACTGCATTTCGGACGCCGACCGCGGTTTATAGTTTATTGCGATTCGGCAGTATGCGGTCGTAGCGACGATAACATAATGCCTGAACACTTTAAAGGCAATGTAAACACTTTTTGATCCATTCCAGACAAAGTTGTTCTGCATGACATTTTGCATGCCTATATTTCAAAATTTTGACGGACGTATACCTTTTTTTGAATAGCTACTGACAAAATAATATCGTAACCAATACAATCATATGACACGGCAGAAATTTGACAAATGCCTTTTTTTTTTCGAACGTCAATTTGCGTAGTAGGTCTACTTAGCGCGGGTCTGACAGGACAATATATCCGACACGGAAGTTGTTGAACTTCATATATAGGCCAAGGTTCACAATATGGAAGTGTTCTGAACTTGAAGAAGGAACATTTCAGAGGCTTCAGGTTGTTAATGGATGTTTGAACATTACGAGGCTTTAGCCTGTTATGGATATTTGTTGAATGTTATTCTGTATGTAGGGCCTATAGAAAAAACGAAATTAGGTGGCGATATGCCTAATATGCTATTGGCATGTGGTGATTGAGCTAACTCCTGAAAGCATGAAAACAGGAATTCGTGCACTTGAACTGCCATGTAGGGACTTTCTGTATCAAACACTAGGATCCACAACATGCTCATCTATCAGGGCACAGTTATTTAACCCCAATGCATTTGCACATTCATTGAACATGTTGTATGACCTTTGCAAATTCTAGTACAAAAACTCATACTCTGCAACTTGAGGTCAAATTGTGCACTAATTCGTTTAATTGAGGTTAATGAACTAGGCTATTGGGATGAGGCCATTGTGGTCCACAATGAGTTGAATATAACTCTTACCTCGGACAGGACATGTCTTGCAGCAGTTGCCATCCAGCAGGACAGGTTCTTCGTCATTAGGACAAACAGCTTCTTGACACTGGCCCTTCACATTACGACAACGTACTCTACCTACACGTCTTCCATCTTCTACGCCCTAAATGAATAAAAAAAAGAAAACACATTGAATGATTTTGAAGGTAACTGGTTGGGATATCAAACTTGTAAAATGTTATGATTCAGAGTGGTTCAATTAGAACGCAGATATCAGTACAAAAAGTACTTTTCAACAATTTTGAGAGTGTTTTAATCGTGACCCTCTAAGTCTAACCCTCTAAAAAAAGGTTCTACATGTAAAAGGTTCCGAAAGTATTCTACTGGGAGAACCCTCGCACATAAACCCTCACACAAATTCAAGAAATCCTTTAGAGAACCGTTACATATTCTGCAGCTTCTTTAGAGAACAACAACAAGTTCTTCAGGATAACCAAAGACCGTGCCTTTTAATGTTCTTTTTTCTCCTATAGAGGAAAAATGAACCCGTTGGAACTTTTTTTTTTGGTAAGTGAAAATGATGCTGTATTGAGTGAATCTTCTGGTATAGCCTGGTTGCTAAAGGAGTACGCTGCATGGACGATTTATGAAACTTGAATCCGAATGAAGCATCATTAACTCTTTATCATAAGAAACCAACGAAACCAGATGTACTAAACTGAGTTGATGAACTTGCCGGAGAAAGAGCTCCGACGTATATCATGAAATGTAGAGCACTCTTTTGACCTCTAATGATTTGAATAAAATAAACAGTTTGAATTTCATTTTTAGCATTTCATGCTGCTCTGAAGTACATATCAACTCTATGACATCCACGTTACACAAAACATTTCTAATTTCTTAAGTAGTATTTCAAAATGAAACATAAGTCATGGATAAGGCCAAATAAAAAAAATAAACATGTTTCACGTCCCCTCCCGCTTCCTTTTTTGAGGTTTCCTCAAATATATTTTTATTTTTTGAAATTTAGCTATAACTTTTCAAAAAATATGTCTAGGAAGTTGGGATGCTTTCTATAGCCTTGTTAAGATACAAGAAACATTTTAGGAAGGTTTTGTGATCATTAGAGGGGGTGTAACTCTCAGAACAACAAATAAAAAAAGTGACTCCTCCTTTTTCCAGGCATTATTGTACACGCTAAAACAGCTCCAAGTATGGGTATTTACACCAATTTTGCGATAAAAAATAGAAAATAAAAAGCCCCCTCTTCCTCCTTTTTTTCGAAAACCCGGACGTGAAACATGTTTTATTTTTTACTTGGCCTAATATATTTAGTCTTGTACATCAACTGTATCAAGTTTATGTATAGAAATAATTTTCATTAAGATATTTGAAATTAAGTACAATCCCACAGAGTTAGCAGCCGTGGTATTTAAGTGGAGTCATTTATATGAGGAATAACGTGTATGCATTTCACTTCACTGTGCGTACCCAGCCAGACGCCAACTCTTAAGACGCTGATTCCAAAAAGGAAACAAGAGAACCCCAGAAGAACATGAATGAAATTAACTGGATGAACTTTCTCTACAACAGACATGTGCACGTAATGAGAAATTAATGTCATTCAAACACGTTTCAGAATTTGGTTTGGGTAAATAACAGCATGATAAAATGATTAACATGATTAAATGTCACAACTTTTATCAATATTTTTTCATCTTACGATATGAATTTGAATGTAGTTAGATTGAGGGTATTTAATTTTTAATAATATCAAACATGGTGTTACTAACAAATGGACACCGAGCCTACTATTAGATGGCATATAAACGCATTCACTCTTCTAATTGTCAGTTGATTTATGTATCCACGCACCACACCGCTAAATTATCATGATATTAATGCAGCAAAGGCTATGGTTGATATGTATTGTATTCGGACACGCAATTCAACTGCAGCCCATCGCAGTGATTCCGTTGTGCCTCCACAATGTCACTTCAGTGTCCGAAATTGAGTAAGAACTGATAAAAACACAAATCATTCGGAACACATAAGATATACACCCTATAAATCCAAGTTCAACGTCATAATTCATATCAAATCCAATAATATTTACTTAACATAACTTATTCATCATGTTTCCTTCATCATTTCATCGGGGACTAGTTGCAGAAATACAAGAAAGTTTGATCTAACTCTAAAACATCCGCTCACTTTGGTAATGACTTTCAGTTTAATAATTATTTTCTTCAAAGAAAGCTAAAGAAAGAGGTACTAGTAGTCTATGCCTTTCCATGATGGCATATTCTATATGTTGATTAATCGCTCAAGTTCAACAGTTGGTGGATATACTTTTTAACCCAAATAATTATGTGCAGACTACATGCATGAAGTTTCTCAAAATTTTACAAAAAGAAAAGAAAGATTATCCCAGTATTTGAAAAACAAAATGCTGTACAAACACGCGCAATCGATAACTATTACAGTGTCGTTAATACAACTCATATTTTGCGCCAAAAAAATGACAATTTTAGTGACTTTGGGGAAAACCGCAAACCCGCCTACCAAACCGCAAATGTTGGAATGTTTATACAGAGAACAAGGTAAGAACAAACATTGTCAAATTTTCTTCCGGGCTTTTCTGTCTTCAGTTCTGAGCCAGGCATTCTATCACCAAGCCAGTTAAGCACTTATAAATCCGTAGGGGCCAAGAAATGTCAAAATTACCAACTTCCATCCAACTTTTGGGTGCTCTTTTCAACACGTTCACAAGTGGCGTTTGGGGAGGGGGACCGACACCGTCCTATAGTAAAGTGGAAATGAGCTTGGACGCCTTTAACTCTTTTATATGTTAGTCTCTGTCGCATGTTTTCCTTAAATGAACTTGACCCGGGAAGTGAATTGTTTCCGATTTTTATCTAAAAATTCTTCTTTCTTAATTAACTCGTCGTCACTTTTTACTTGTATCAGAATCCACAACATGCTCATCTATCAGGCCACAGTTCTTTAACCCTAATACATTGTGTACATTCATTGAAGGACCCTTGAAAATTTGAGTATAAAAACTCATACTCTGCAACTTAAGGTCAAATTTCGCTCTATGATTGTTTAATTGAGGTTATTAGACTATGCCATTTGGATGAGGCTAATGTAGTCCATAGTGAATGATACCCAAAGAGAACTGCAGACGGATTCTTTTCACATCGGCGCAAATTTAACAGTCACGAAATGATGAAATGTGTTTTTTAAATAATGTTATATTTCTTCAGCAATCAAGGTATTAAAAGTTCAATTAGTATCGACAGCCTGATATAATTAGTCATCTTCAACAACTCATGGTTAGAAAATGTTTCCATTAATAATATTTGAAGCGATATGCCATATAGGCTTAATCATGATCTTCACACCAGAGAGAGTTCCATCACACATTTTGTAGCCCATACAGATATTCTTGGCAAATTTGCGTAAGATTCACTTGGTCAGTTCGCTGTCAGATGTACTAATTTTATTACGATATTTACTACCTATTAGTATATTTTCACTCTTTCACATGCATGAACATGATGAAATGGTTTCTAATATGGGATCCAACTGCCTCGAAAGATGCTTTTTGTCGAAAGCATATATTCCAATGATAAAATCGGCTCCGTGGTCAGTCATTTTAGTTCATACATGGACTAAATATGATTGCTTATGACAAGTGAAGATTATCATTGATGAATAACTTTATTTTGGTGGTCCCATGGGCTTTTGTCAAGTTAATCGCACAGACAAGAGACTGGGAATCCGAAAACAAAAACACGTGATTATGATCAACAACCTCGTTCAATAACAATAAGAATAATAATTTGTTTAAAATTTTTAATTTTAATAATTATTACCAAGACGTTATTCAATCTGGAAAAACATAAAGCTTGAACTCACGGGAGAACGCGAGGGAAAAAATAGTCAAAACATCGCGATTCAACATTCACGTGTCAAAATCATTATTTTATCAATGGCCGAAGTTTACAATAGTGAGCATGTTTTTAAAATTGCATTCAATTACTATATTTTAACACACACAAACAAAAAACGTCAAATAAATACAGTTTTCACCAGGCTGATAGTAGAAATAAATAAACCGGAATCATTAGATTATACGGAAACATCTTCTGACATGACAGTTGGACTTACGCACAGTCCGTTCAGATTTAGTTCTGACCTACATTTTGTGAGAACTTTATACATGATATAACGCAGTCATCTGCAATGAAGCAGTTTATCTTTAACACCGCTGTTTACAATTTTCTTGAATGAAACATGATGATGATGGGAAAATTACGGAAATAGATCAGAAACATTCCCACACGTTCGTGACATTGCTGAAATTGTGGTAAAATCTTGTGTATGGAAATCTTCTTCTTTTGTCGCTTCTTTTCCTTCTTCTCAGTCTCGTGTTCCTTCTTCTTCGTCTTCTTCGCTTCATTCTTCGTCTTCTTCTTTTCTTCTTCTTCTTCCTCCGTCTTTTGTCGCTTCTTTTCCTTCTTCTCGTGCTCCTTCTAGCTTCTTCGTCTTATTCGCCTCATTCTTCGTCTTCTTCTTTTCTTCTTCCTCCTCCTCTTCCTCTTCTTGATTCTTCTTTTGTCCCTTCTTTTCCTTCTACTTCTCCTGTTCCTTCTTCTGCTCTTTCTCTTCTTCTCCTCTTCCTCTTCTTCTCCTCCGAAGTATGTGGAAAATTAATGTGGTTGTTTTATAACTTAAAAAAACCCTTACATGTCTGGCATTAAAACGGACTCCACGCGCATATATTTTTTTAAATATTTAAGAGCTGACTCAGTGTATAGGTATAAAGGATTAAATTCGCGACAAATTGAAGGTCTTTATTTAAAATCAATGGGACATTTTTTCCTGATCACCTAGCAAGCAATTTGCTTTCAACACCCTTATTGAAGATGACGAACAGAAAACAAAATTCCCTCTGAATCATGATCCGTCACTTGGTTGCGTTGCCCACACTTCCACGACCATATTAGCTGCAATTCATGAAATAAAAATAAAGTAATAACCCACAACTTTCACCCGCCATTTATAGTGATGCAGTTTGGTGATATTTTTTACATCATAATAATTCTTCTTCTTTGCTTTATATCAAAACAAACAACATACTGAAGTAAACACATGCACCGCGCTGGAGATCTTCAAAATAGACCTCTTGGTTTTGAGTCTTCATGAAAGAACTGCAGGAGATAGTTCACTATGGACCACAATGGCCTCATCCCAATTGCTTATAGTTCAGTAACCTCAATTAAACAATATAGTGCAAAATTTGACCTCAAGTTGCAGAGTATGAGTTTTTGTAACCATGGTCATTCAATGAATGTACAAATGTATTGGGATTAAAGAACTGTGCCCTGATTGATGAGCATGTTGTGGATACTTGTTAAAGCTATAGCCTATTTTTTATGTGTACCAATTTCAGATCATGGCGACCTTCCCTATTTCGTCCTTGCCCCTTGGTCCACAATCTTTGTTCGATTTTAGGATTTGGTTTGAATTAGGGTTAGAATTTCGACGGTAAGGATTAAGATCGTGCATGGTTCACGGTTGAATTAACTTGTTAAGCCTTAACAATTATATTTTAACATTCATTTAACATTCATTAAGCATTCATTTGACTTAAGGGTATGGTTTTAGGGTAAATTAAAAAATAAAACAGGAAAGAGGAAGAAATAACAAGGGTCAAAAAAGGATCTTGGTCATTCATTTCGGTTTCATATTTCGAAGTTTACACAAGGGATGACGACGGTGTTTAGATGACTTTCACTTTGTTTGTTTGCTTTTACTTGTTTATCTGTTATTGTTTGTCTATTTGCCCATTTGTTTGTGTTTCTTTCTTTCTTTCTTTTCCTTTCTTTCATTTTTTCTTTAACTGTTTAACATGTGCAGAGTGTTACAAGCCAAATTTATAGAATTACTATTTCATTTTTAAACACACGGTGCAGAACATTATTCTTCAAACAATCATGTTATACCCTGTCACACAAACCCAGATGACTTAATCAAATCGCTCAAAATGTACGAATTTGATCTTGCAAAAAGGACAATTATACTCGTTCAACTTTGATACGCACGTTTACTTTTTCCGACATATCTAGAATTTCAGGAAATTTTACGAATAATAAGAATATATAAAATATAAATCTGGGGGGATTTCCGTGTTTACGTAACGTTCTATTTCCTTCATAAAAGGGGCATATGAAATTCTCTATAATTACGCATGAATCTATCAGTAAGCTCATCTGTAAAAACATGAAATAATGAAAGACAATCGGGAAGAACGATGCCAGTGATAATGACTCAGTTATTTCCGTCCAAAAACATGAATAAAGTTGTGTAAGGATATGCTGACTTTGACATTTATGATATACATTCATCAAACAATGGGCCTCAAGGAAGAACAGATGATTAATTGTGTTTTCAACTGATTGAGTGTCCCAGGTTAAAGAAGAAATAAAACAAAACAAAACAAAACAAACAATCAACTAAATTAATCAATTGGGTCTGAAGAAGAACCTATTCATGCCATCAGTTAACTACAGAATAGAGGGTTTATGACCAGAAGGCCTTATCTGCAAATAGCTGCCTGATGTCATATTTGTATAGATGTATACAATATAGAATGTAGATTGTCAAAAAGGTCTACAGGGGCAGCTATTGCAGATATTGCCTTCTTGCCCTATATTCTCGTTATGGTTGTTGTTGATGTTGTTGATGTTCTGAGTTGTTTTTGTCGATGCAGTTGTCAATGGTTGTTGTTGTTCATCAGTGTTATTGTTGCTTGTGTTGCTGCTCTTGTTGTTTTGGTTAGTTACATGTATGTGTTTTGGACTTATAGATGAGCCTCCATTTTCCGGTTCATTGACCTATATATCTACCCATCATGCATCACTCGCAAAACTAGTACTCATACCATTATTGCATGAAGGTAAATACAATCTAAACATCAACTATTCGATAACATTATTATACTATAATAGACAATTGTGTATGAACTTGACCTCAACTGCAATTGACACATGATCTTCAAACTACGCGCGCTGCCTTTTTAAAGACATTTCTTGTTAAAATCTCAGTTGTCATCATGTGACACATCAAAATGTTAACAATGGTCTAATTTAATAATTCCGGTCTTAATTTAATCCTCTTCCTTCTCCGGGCCCGGAGCATTTAGAGATTCATTTCTGTTATTTTAATCCCCAGATATTTACTTTTTTATATAAAATAATCTTGTCAACGACAATAGTTATGTAGGCCCTACCAATCTCTAGGGGCATTTATTGAGGAAAAGCCTGCATGATTTGAATCCTAGTATATAACATCACTAGTAGTACGTACCACAATGGCCTCATCCCAATGGCATCTTTCAATAACCTCAGTTAAACAATCATAGTGCAAATTTGACCTCAAGTTGCAGAGTATGAGTTTTTGTACCCAAATTTTCAAAGGTCATTCAATGAATGTACAAATGTATTGGGGTTAAAGAACTGTGCCCTGATAGGAGAGTATGTTGTGGATCCTAGTGCAACATGTATTAAATGTAGGTCATAATAGTTATCTATTATTAAGTTACACTATTATCATTGATGATAATGTTGCTTCATGTTGTCTTGATAATATCAATATGCGCTGTCATCTTGCAAGATGTATGAATAATCATGAATGTATATCCAACTGAAATCTAACGTGATTATTCTGTTTCTCACATCACATCCACATCTAATCCAATATTTTAGAGATCGTGCAGTTGTCCCTGTATAATATCACTCTACTAAACTCATCTGTTTAAGATTGCTTATGACAATTGACTTCTATATGTGACTGTTTTTTATAATTGTGTGTTAATTTTTAATTGTTCAATGTTTGCGCCTCGGAATAGGTTGTCTAGATAGATGGCGCATTATAAATGCATTATTATTATTATTATTATTATTATTATTGCGTTATTGCAGTTGAAATCCAAAGGACAGTAACACAAATGAATCCAGTGTATATGTGGTATATGACTAGGGTCATTAAGGGGTCACTTCCGGTATAAAACGAAATACCTTTAAAATGCTTCTTCTCCCGCAAATTACGTAGGAGAGTGACGCCACTTGCACACATGCATTATTACCCAGTGTCTATGGGGTGTACACACAGGGAGTAAGAATTTCAAACCCGTTCGCTGAGGCTTCATGTCCTCCATGATAGGGGGTGTATGGATTTCAACTAGAATAGCCCGTCAAAGCTGCAGATATTATGTCTAATAGGAATAGTATCCTTAAGGTTAGGTTTAGGTATTTTTTTAATCATTGGGTTAGGTTTAAGGAAAGGATTATGGTTATATGCCTATATGTTTAGGGTTCGAGTTCGAGTTATGATTAAGGTTATTACGGTTAGGATGAGATAAGAGTTAGATTTAGGGTTTTGGTTGAGGTGGCGCCCACTATTCTTATGCATGTTGTTCCCGATCCTTCTTTCATCTCTTTTGATTTTCCCTATATTTACTTTCCCTGATTTCGTTCTGTTTTTCTTGTCTCCACCAGTGTTCACTTAACCAATAACCCGATACCTTTTCACACATATCAAATACTTCCTCATCTCACCATCCATGCAGAGACCATAGAGTTCAAACGCCAGTCATCCTTGTTTTTCCTCAATATAATATCATTATTAAATTCTATTTTTAAGGCGCCCATACTTCATTCAAATTACCAACACTAACTGTGCGACAATTGTCACGAAATTTTAAGAACATTTTTACGATAACTATCTCGAATCTTTTCGCGCTATTTTATTTTGTTACTCAGCTGTAGGTCGGCGAGATACTCACCGAGTTCCGATACATTAATAGAAAATATTTTCATCTTTTGGTTAGCCCCACATTGTGAAGCGAAATTCCTGAGGATTTTTTTGTGAACATTTAAAGTTTCCGATTGTCTCCTTACGGCTATTACTTTGCAAATGTGCCGAAACATAAAATGGTCAGTTGTTTAGCCGGCGTTTTTTGTTATTATAGGAAACAATTATACCCTTTAATTGTTCTTATTTATTCTTTCATAATGAAAGGCGGTTTTTACCATGTTTACTGGGCCGGGGTTAGAAGTGGTCACTTTTGATTTTGAGTTGGTCAGAAAAAGATAGAGATAGGAATGTGATAGTCTTTTAAATTGATTGCCGACGGACCACCCGTATGTTAAACTGTGATTCTTTTTGACAATTCAAAGTTGTTCAAACTTTAAGGATAAGATGTTGCACCAATGTTATTATCCTGTTGGTTCACCATTTCAATTTTATTTATTTCTTATAAGGCACATAAGGCCAAATAAAAAATAAAACATGTTTCACGTCCCCTCCCGCTTCCTTTTTTGAGGTTTCTTAAATTTTATTTTTTTTTTTGAAATTCAGTTATAATTTTTCAAAAAATATGTCTAGGAAGTAGAGATGCTTTCTATAGCCTTGCTAATATACAAGAAACACTTTTGTAAGGTTTTGTGATAGTAAGAGGGTGCCTATCTCTCAGAACAACAAATAAAAAGAGGCCTCCTCCTTTTTCCAGACATTATTGTATTCGCTAAAACAGCTCTAATTATGGGTATTTACACCGATTTTGTGATAAAAAATAATAAATAAAAAGCCCCCTCTTCCTCCTTTTTTTCAAAAACCCGGACGTGAAACATGTTTTTTATTTTACTTGGCCTAATGTAGAGAGAAATTGTGATTGGGAAATTGAGTCTTTCTAATTTTCCTCTGAATTGAAACGCTAATGTGGTAGTTTGTAAAAAAAAAAAAAAAAAAGAGGGAGATGTCTCACTGTGGGCCACAATGGCCTCATCACAATGGCATAGTTCTTTAACCTCACTTAAACAATCATAGTCCAAAATTTGATCTCACGTTGCAGAGTATGAGTTTTCGTACCCAAATTTTCAAAGGTCATTCAATAAATGTACAAATGTATTGGGGTTAAAGAACTCTGCCCTGATAGATGAGCATGTTGTGGATCCTAGTGTCTTTTGCAGAACAATATACTTTGCTTCGGTATTGGGTGACAAAACGTATGTACAAGTTCGACTTAGCGTGAAAAGGCGGCAAAGGAGGGGTTACCAGGAGTACATAGATTATTGTTGAATCTAGTCTCCATCTGATCTCTGTAAAAAATAAAATAATATTTTATTGTCGTGATTGTCACGACTGTGTCATACTCCTGATCACTCGTGATGTTCATAAATTGTCCCAATGTTTCCCATCACACTTCCTCATTAGGAGATTGATTTATACAACATGCTCATCTATCAGGGCACAATTCTTTGACCCCAATAAAATAGTACATTCATTAAATGACCTTTGAAAATTTGGGTACAAAAATTTACACTCCGCAATTTGAGGTAAAATTTTACACTAAGATTGTTTAATTAAGGTTATTGAACTATGCCATTAGAATGAGGCCATTGTTGTCCACAGTGATAATACCATCGGCATGTATATAGTCATCACAAAGTTCGCGCTAAGTTTATAAAACTTTATTAGTTCGATTTGCGTTTACAAGTCTGGGTTAAAGGGTCAAACAAACGGTGATGACACCAATCAATTTGTGTCAACAAAACAGTAACTCATATCTTTAAACGAAAGAGGTGCTATTGTAAAATCGTGTCTGTTACCTTACCGCAATATGTTGGTCTAAAATAATACGAAGCGAGGTGTAGAAATTATGAAATTTATCTTATTATTTGAAGCTTCAGCAAATAGTGTGATCAAGGGTACAGACTTTGCCGAAACGGTCATTTAACCCTTTCTTAGATAATTATTCCTATAAACAAAACATTAAGGAACACCATACTCATAGGTGTAAATACTATCATTTTGCATCTAAAAACTATTAGAAATTTGCAATAAAGCTGACTATTTAAAAGTGTATGGATAAATTAATGTGCATGAACCGAATGACCTGAAATATTGCTCACCCACGGAGGTGTTTTGTTTTGCTCCATTGGAAGTACACGTTGTTCCACCATAAATCTCAAACAATTTTACATGAAATTATGACAAATGTGCAGATCAACAACCTTTGCATAATGCTCTACCGACAGCTGTTAACATTGTTTTACATCCATGTCAACTTTGTACTTTTTCCACTTTGGGTGATAAAATGCTTGTATACAATACACATGCCGCTTTTCGTGCTTTTTGAGTCGCAAACACTTTAAAATATAGAATATTAGCATGATTCTAGGGATATTAAACAAATCGTCCTGAAAGTTCGGCATGTATTGCGGTGGACGGTGTAATGACCGTCCACGATTTGATCCAGGACCTTGAAGCGCCACGACGAAATGTCGGCATTTCGGCACAATAACTTTCAGATTTCTTCTCAGCATTCTGCTATTTTTTTTAAAATGCCGATATACTATACATGATATGTATTCCGGTTTCTTATCAGTATGTAACTTAATTCTGACTTTTAGAACTCTTTTATGCCATGTATAGCTATATGTAATGCTGGCAATGTAACTTCATTTTGGTTGCTTGTCAAAAATGCCGAATTTAGGCATCGAACCGTTTTCGACGGATATAGGCAAATTTTATGTACTTAGGTTTGGCACTGACACTGATGCATATTCGGCGTTATTATGTAAAGTTAAGACAATTTTGTCTCCGGTAAAACAATGCATGAGGTTGAACTTTTATAACGTCGCGTCCATCTGAAGATTTCACATTCTGACAAAAGTATATCTTGGAGATGTGTTTTAATAGTTGTAGGAGGCGTGTTTGTTGTGACGACACACAGACCGGAACATATCAAGAGCCTAATTTCACACCCTCGGGCTATCTAACGACAGCCAAGCACAGATAAATTTTCCAGTTGAACTTGATCTTAAGGTGAACCTGATTTGCCTGTATAGATTTACGAGTTTTTCCGGCATTGTTTTTTGCGTCAATAGAGGGTTGCCGTATTGCAACGTGTTGTCACGGAGACAATGGCATGGAACACTCAGAAGTCCCCGATCGTTCATGCTATTTTTGATGTTTTACGTGATTTATCGTAAAGGCGATGCACTTTCGTGATCTTGACATTGAACGCCATCGGGGTTTCAATAAAATCAACAAAGTATTTAAAAGGAATTCAAATTCAACAGACTGTTAGACATGTATGTCTTCGGCTCGTATGTGCATAAGAACATGAAAGAGTGCAGATTTTCGTAAAGGCAAAACGCCAACTGAATTTTACTCCAGCAAATTTGAACTTGAAACTTCTCTATATCCCGTAATTTTTTTTTTAATCGCAGATCACCCCCGGGTGATCGCCGCCCTCCACCCAACGCGAGTCGGCCGTTTCCTTTTTTCCTATAAAGTGAAATCATTTTATCGAGCAATGAAAGTATTTAATTTATCCATCAGTATGCATTCATTTAAATTTGTAATCAATTTATAAAGAATGTGGTCTCCTTCTGAGGTATTTCTGGATTCCGAAATTATCTTAAAACTAAATTTGCCACTGCTCTCAAATACAAATTATCACGTAGTAATAAATACGTGTTAAATAATACACCCGACTATGGACATCATTTAACCAAATATCTTTTAATTACATTGATAATATATCGCTTCCGTATTAAACGAATATTTTGGAGTACTTCTATTAATATAATCTCTAGTATTTGCCCAACTTCAAAAGTGTATTTGTCGGGTACATTCTTAGCTGGGCTATTTTGGGCGTGATTAAATGTTGTCGAGGATGTTATAATCGTGAGACAATGTTTGAGGAGACCACTTTATCATACTCATGATGAATTCTAAAATTACGCAGGTGCATCCTTAGACGAGTTAACAAATTAACAGGGTGGGTCAAAAGTGAAGAGGCTATCATGACAAAGCAGCAAAGATTCGCCTTCCACTCAATAGCATGCAGGAAATACAAAAAGATGAAGAATCGGATGAAGATGAAGAACTAATTTCAAGCTCATCATCATTATTTTTGCATTTAGTTTTTGTGCATAGACGACAGACACGTCTTGTTCACAATTCACAACCGCGTGCGCACACAGATGCACATACCGACCGTGTTTTTGGCAAAGATGAAAGTTCAATTAGATCCTGCCTGCACCCGGTAAATCGACATTTTGTTCAAAAATGTCGCATGCTGTACTTCGTGTGCTCAGTGTTTATGGTCAATTTGCCTTCCCGGGCTTGCCTTGTCCGTTGCTTCAGTGACTACAATCCAGCAAGCTCACTATGTTTTTGCCAACAAAAAAGCATGGGGTTAAAAAGGAAGCCCCACCAGAGCAGTGACAGTGTTATCTCTGAATTTGATAGGTGCTAATTGATGTTTTAATGTTATTGCATCAATTAGCAGAGTCAAATTTAGACATAACCTTGTCAGTGATTAATTTGATAACCAGGCAGGTTTGGTTCACACCAGAAGAACTGCTCTGACGGGGCTTCCTCCGAATTTTGTTCTGACAGATGAGCATGAGCATAAGTGTATCACTCCTAGAATCAACAACATGCGCATCTATAAGAGCTCAGTTATTCAACCCCAATACATTTGTACATTCATTGAAGAACCTTTGAAAATTTGGGTACAAAACCTTATACTCTGCAACTTGATGTCAAATTTTGCACCATGATTGTTAAATTGAGGTTATTGAACTATGCCATTAGGATTAGACCATTGTCGTCCATTATAGTGATATGGACGACCAGAGACGACGTCTAGAATATGAAACCATGAGATTTAGGGTCAAGTATACTTTTTTTTCAGCTAATTAATTTCTCTATTCAATGTATAATCACTCAACTAATCACCCCATACGTGGTTACAAGAGACGCAGTCCAGCCAAGTCAGACGGAATATAGGGTGATCCAATCGAAGTTCATTTCAAACAAAAAATGGCTGGGAGACTGACACATGCAATGCGCAAAGTCTATAATTATTTTGATATTGTTTAAAGTACATCGCTCCCAGAAAACATTGGTCTCTTGGACAATTTTGTCGCTGCTTTCAATATGTTCAACGAATTCAAGCTCTTGACTATGCTAATGTAACTATTACAGTATTAGTATTAAATCACAGGTATACATGTATATCCCAGATTTGAGGTCTTTCGATATGCCAGTCAAAAATAGCAAATGACCAAATACAGTAACTGATTCATCTTAGAAAATTAATTGATTCAAAAACTGATTTGTACCAATTAAAATCGTCCACATAGTTTCAACATAAACGAAAGTATAATTGTAATCTTCTCGGCTAGAATACTTTGTTTTATTTTTATTTTAATACATTTCTTTTCTTTAAAAAAAAATAGAAACGGCAGGTTGATTAACGAAATTAATTTTTGTGTTCTGGGACACCCTATAGCAGAACCTGTAGTCGCGTGTCCGTGCGCCAAACTCCAACTGGGCCACCAAAATGTACATGCTAATTTGCTATTTTTCTTTGTAAAAAGATACCATGTAATAACATTTATGTTTTACCAACGTGCATATCCTATAATAGTACAAAACCGCTGTTTTAAAAAGTACTGTAACCTCTACATAACAATACATTATTATTTCTATATTGAGTAGTTTCAACCCGATGATATTACTTCAAATTTATTATAACCCGTATCTACTTTTTCGAAAGCACACAGTTTGCAGTGGAAATCTCTTGTTGAATTGAAGGTCTCGCAACCCGGAGGTCCTGGGCTGGGTGAATCCCCAATAACTGTTTCATTTGGTCTTTTCCAGATGTTTAGTTCTATATCCACTACCAGAATTTGCCTTCAGCTGGATATTTGGGTTGTTTGATTCGGTCAGAAACATTATTTTGATTAAAGTTCTAGTATACATCGAACATATCGAACACGACACGTATTTGTGCCACGTAAATGCGCGACGTAAACCATAAAAAAAACCATGCCAATAATGCCCAAAATGTATCCAGAACTTTGAATAACTTCGGATGTAAAGGATTATGCTCCAATTTCCATTTTACATGATGTAATAGTCCATGGAGTATTCAAATTTTAAAACCCATGTCATAATTCTCTTGTACATTCTGTATGATTAAGGTAGTGAAGGACCGAAGGATTAAAGTTCCTTCTTGTTTTAGACATACCCGCAGTAATTTGTCAATCATGATCATGTCATTTTTGTCACAAAGGTAATATAAGGAAAAGTACATGTAATATATTAAAGAAAACATATAATATCGGGGTCAAATCAAACACTTAATCTATTTATTCCAGGGCTAAATTAATATGATATATACTTTTATAATTATTCAGGTTTTTGTCTGGTTTTTAATCATTATGTAGAGGAGATTATCCATATTTACATGCACTTAAAATTACTTGGCAGCACCGCTATGATCAGACATTATTTTGATGCTCCATATATTGCTTAAAACTTTTTCACATTCTGTATTTTTTTTGGCAAATAGGGAGCAACGATCGACCGGTCAAACACGTATTTTATATAAACACTAATTTGATCTCAAAATTGAAATACGTTATAGTCTATAATTATACACAAAAACACAATAACCATTATTTCAAATTGTGTTATCTCTGGCGCGACAGAATGTCTTCAAAGTTGGTCCAAAGTTGACTTCAATCTGTCAAATTCAACAAGCCCCATTGATCACAATGTTGAATTTGACAACTTTACCGGGCGCGCGGACGGCGACTGATGCCTAAGTTAGCAAAACATTTGTGATGTACATTCAACTGATATCTCAGGCACATAAGCTTTACATAACAATCGTTATTTCCTAAACACAAAACTACGGCGTGGAACTCGACTTCAGATGTCGGTGACCAGTTCTAGCTCCTTTTGACAAAAAAATAATAAAATGAGCTCCGGGTATCTTGGGCACAGAATCACACTCCAATGTCTCCAAAACGTGCAATTGAAAGTGAAATTAATAATAAGCGATTGGAAATTATGCAAGAAAGCACTTGGATATTGGAGATTGTTTGGGCGACCCTGCCACAAGTTATATCCCCATTCCGCTTCATCATGTTCATATCCCATCAATTTTACATGGGTAGGCTATAGGCTAAGCTGACATCAGCATAGACATTGCTTGATTTAAATTAGGCAAAATTCATCTGTCGACAAACAAGTTAAATTTTAAGTAGACCCAATTTGCGTATCAGCATGGTACATGATGTCATAAAATTGAAGACCTAGCGCAAAAAGACCGTAAGTCCACTTGGCCCTTGAACATGTATACTATACACTACGTATAGTTTCTTATAGTTTGATAATGTTTAATACATGTTCAGGTGCCAAAACAGATCTTTCCCAACCTTTCATGATGTTTTGGCCCCTGAACATGTATTACACATTATCAAACCCCTAAGAAACTATACGTAACTTTAAATTAGTGTATACATGTTGAGGGGCCAAGTGGACTACGGTCTTCTTGCGCTCAGGTCTTTACACAGAAACGGTCATGACTATATACATGTATACAAGCTTTCATCATTTAAGCATAAATCATCCAACATTACTAAGCAAAAATTTTGTCTAAAGGAACAAGTCGCGATTAATTTTCAAGTCTAAATTCAAACTGATGGGGTAAGTCTACCAGATTTCGTTTTAAAATTTGATTTTCAAGCTTTATTCTTTTTAAAAAGATAATGAAATTTAAATCTGATTTTCAAAAGTTAATTTTCGAAGAAATATAATAACGACCCATTAACCGTAGTCTGAACTTGCTGTAAGTGAACTCAGGTTTATTATTTGCTATAAAATTATGATAAGGGATATGATAATATAATACTTAAGTCGGGTTTCGCTAATCGAACTCGATTTTATTATACGTACCGTACCCGTTTTAGTAGCAGATAAAACAGAGTTAAAGGGTAAACAGTAGTTAAGTTTATGAAGTTGTGGAAGATGACAAAACGTTCCCGTCGCCTGTGCACCTGGGGATTTTACTTAGTGCGCTGGGTGCTGGTCACAGGCTTCAACATATTCCAAGTTTTGAGATATTTTCACAAAATATCCAGAGCTATCTTAAGAACCACTGAACCAATACTAGGCTTGTTTGTACTCATTTTAATGCATTTTTATGCTGATTCCAAATATGGCCATAAAAATTTATCATTCAAAAAATTTTGAATTTTTGATTTTTTTTTTAACTTGTCGTCTGCAGTCGACACCCGCATGGAGAGAGTTTGTTAAGGAAACCACTGCAATATTATATATACAAAGATGGTTTCCTATATAGACATACAAGAATTATACCTGTGCTACGTTATGCCAAGTTTTAATAGAAATGTCCTGCCAGGTACAATATGCCTATACCAATAGCCCGATGATGAAAGATAACAATACAATATTTGGATAAAACGTATTATGAACTTTGTGTATAACCACTGTGGCTTCCTTTTTCATCTCAGGTAAACTTAAATATATTTCGGCTACTATGATCTTTGCCAAGTTTAAATAAAGATGTCCTCCTATCAAAAGTATCAAAATATGATTATCTTAACGGAAAGTTCCGCCTAATTTTCTTAAGGCAACCAATTTAAGAGAACCCACCATGTCATTAAATTTGACCTTAAATAGACCGCCAAAAATACCCTCTATGCCCCTTAAAATACATGTGCAACTTACCGCCGTACAATCGCAGTTGACACAAACCATCTCTCCAAAAGGTGGTCCGAGATTTGGATGCCATGTTTCGCCCAATTCATAAAATTCTCCACCAAATGTGCAGCCTGTGTAAGGTAAAATAGAGACGTGATATTAACAATGAGAAAAAAGTGAGAGAAGGAAATTTTGCAAAACTGTTAACCAACTTTGGGACACACTTTATTAAAAGAAAATTTGGGTAAACTTACGAACATGCATGGTAAACTCGCACTTCGGTTAACTTGCAACTTTATTAACTCCCAAGTTCTGTGGCCACACTTGAGCAACTTTTTAATTTTCGGTACTTTTCGTAAACTCAATGTTGATGCGCAAAACTTTGAACAACATTTTTTTTACAAAAATGACTTTACAAACTTTTCAAAGTTCAAGCAAATTTGCATAACTTTTGAGAAACTCCCAATCTATATAATTATCGTTAGTAACACTTGCAACTTTGATCTCTAAATTTCATGAATTTGGGCATATTATTTCCTGTGTAAACTGTAATCTTTCAAGTATATCCAATTCTATCGGTCTCTGCGTTTTGAGAAATTAACTTACAGGCGATCACAATTCAATGTAAGGTGTTAATTAATATAGAATGACAATTTTAAGTAAAGTTTTAAGTGTTTTTGAATCTCTTTAAAGGAACATTACATTACACCTCGAAATCCTTCGTAAATCCATTAGATCCAAAGCAAATCTCGAAATGAACATGTTGTGGTCTAGCTTGATTTTCATCAGTGGAAGTATACTCAAAAGAGACTTCCTTGCACAAGTTTACAGATTATCCATAAGGGTTTTAGTGAATTAGACTGTTGAAAAGAGCAAAAGACACTGGGGACAGTGTATGCTTTTCGAATTCTTTGGACAAAACATCATTCTTTAATAAATCTGATTCAACATTATCAAATGTATCACTATAGACCACAATGTCCTCATCCCAATGGCATAGTTCAATAACCTCATTAAACACTCATAGTGCAAAATTTGATCTCAAGTTGCAGAGTATGAGTTTTTGTACCCAAATTTTCTAAGGTCATTCAATGTACAAATGTATTGGGGTTAAAGAACTGTGCCCTGGTAGTGGTAGATGAACATGTTGTGGATCCTATAGTGTATGGGAATAGGATGTTATTTCCTATTTAGGTTAGTGTGTATAAAGAATGCCATCTGAAATAGCTGCCCTGTAGACATTTTGACGATACCTGCATACTGTAATGTACGTGATCTGAAAAAACGACACCGGGCAGCTATTGCAGATCGGACTTCTTGCAATTAAACCCATCGATATATCTATTAATAGATATCGGATTTGACGTAAAAACATTCCGAACTCTTCAGATACCAGAAAAATTGCAACTGAATTGGCGACTATGGTAATCAGCACATTAGGGGCCACCTAGTTTATCGCAATTCAAGTTCAAAGGCACCATTAACCTTCGCAACATGCCTACCAATTCTGTTTAGTTGTTGTGAGCTCAAAAAATTAGGTCTCGATAAAATTATTTTAAGTGATATTTCATATTTTTGGGGCAAACATAATATTGCATTAAAGCTTTTTCTGCCAGGGATGTTATGGATGTATACACGTGTAAGAACAGTCACACAAAAGCTTACAACAAATGCTTATTTAAGTTGAAAAATACCTAATCAACTTTATATTTTCATTATTAATTAATTGCTTAGCATGATTTGTATTGTTTACTTAATTCTTTCTTTCTTTCTTTCTTTCTTTCTTTCTTTCATTCTTTCGTTCTTTCTTTCTTTCCTTCTTTCTTTCTTTCTTTCTTTCTTTCTTTCTTTCTTTCTTTCTTTCTTTCTTTCTTTCTTTCTTTCTTTCTTTCTTTCTTTCTTTCTTTCTTTCTTTCTTTCTTTCTTTCTTTCTTTCTTTCTTCTTTTCTTTCTTTCTTTCTTTGCTTCTTTCTTTCTTTCCTTCTTTCTTTCTTTAATTCGGTCTCATTTAATTTGTGGCATTAAAACTCTTGGCTCTTGCGTATCGTTTAACTCAGCATCATTTAGCTTTTTGTAAAGTATTTTTAAATAGGGGGCCTACTTTACTAAAAAGGTTAAATAAAATGTTCTAAATCTTGAGCCCGGTAACATGTATTAATATGAAGTGACTAAACCATTGCTAAGGTGAGCCGCTGAGCTGGCCACTTGTCTTACCAAACATTATAGGTGTGAAGGTAAGGGAAAGGCCAACATGATTAGATCTATAATATACAGAGGCAAAATATGTAACATTCGTTTACTTTCATCAGTATCTGACACGCTCATGGGTTTTGAAAATATAGAATTTTAAAGACAGTGCATATTTTTTTCATACATGAAATGAATCATGATACAATCAAGGATTAGTAGCAAAACAGATCCTCTGAAAGATTGAATGCAAAGTTAATGGAAGAAAGTGTATTTATTTATTTATATATTTATTTATTTCTAACAAGTATACTTTACAAGTGACTAACTTTGGAATTTAGAGTGCTCAAACCCATTACAGGTGAGCTATAGAAACCAATTCAAAGTATAGACCTCTGTAGAACAACCGTTACTTAAAGTTTCAATTCCGTGAAACTTTAAGTAACGGTTGCTTTTTGCCAGAGGTCTATACTTTGAATTTGTTATTTATTTATTTATTTATTTATTTATTTATTCATCTATTTATTTATTTATCTTTTTTTTCTTGTTTAGTTATCTATTTTTTATTTATTTCTTTAATTTTTTTAATTTTTTTTATTTATTTATTTATTTATCCATAAGTTGTGACAGATTTAATGATTCATTGCCATAGCCATGAAAGCCTTTCGATTTGTAACATAACACATTACTTTTATACTTATCATATTGTCATTATCCCATTCATATCATATCATGTATGCATTACCGTATTAAACATAATTACCCTATCCCAAGGTTCATCTACACATCTTCATACTTATGTCACGTGACATATTCCAACATGTCACATGACCTTGTCATTCATTAATCATCGCAATTGAAAGGATTTGAAAATAATAACAATGACTTAACGGGATTATGGTGGAATAATAATTAATTTGGACCATTGATTTATTTAATACGACAAGATCCACGTTAACGATTAAATTTGGGCGTGTACATGACAATCAGTTTTTGAACAACTTTAACAATGACTATAATTTAAATGGCCCACGTTTAATAAAGGATTGAAACAATTAACATTTTCAATGGCTGAATAATAGTCGATTATTCAAATTTAATACGCTATGATATTTGAAACGGTTAATAAATAGATAATTACTGTTGTTAAATGGATTATGTCTGTAATGATTATGTCTTTATTATTGTAACCTGAGAACATAGCTGCACAAAATTTAGTGATTTTTTGGGAGTTCCATAAATAGATTAGAAACAGTAGGTCGATTTTGATTTGAAACGCAATCAATTTGGACATTGTAGTAATAATGAACTTCATTAGCAACAATAATAGGCAATTTATGAAAAACTTACGTAAAAGTATAATAGATGCAATTTGGCGAATTAATTAAAAGAACAAAAAAATTACCGAATTGATACTGGTTAAAACTGAAGGTCTCTCCAATTCCCTAAAAGTTATATGCGCAATTCCTATAGAATTGCATAAACGTGATAAATTCCATGGCATGTAAACTAATTGGACTCTAGTTATTTCTAAGCGAAGATGACAGTTCATTTATATCGTACCCATATCCAAAGAGGAAGAAAGATTTAATGGCTAATTTAACTTATAAATTAATTTGGTGCACTTTGTGGCCAAAAGGTGACACTGATTTTAACGCGTAGAAAAGTTCAAAGATATAATTTCGCTCATTAATATTACATTGTAAATTATCAATACAAATCTTAAGAGTTTTGTCTGAATATCGCATATGTGATACCGCGAAAGGTTTTAAGTTATTTTAACCAGAAATAAAGAACAGTTTGCCAACCCAAAGTGTTACAATTAAACAGTTTTACCAATGTTTTGTTTTGTCACATTTTGCTTGCTATAAAATTGACTGTGGTTTATACCATAAACCATATACACGCGAAACATATTAATATACTCAAAAAGAGAGTATCATAAATTGGTTCAAATTTATGAATGTGGTTTAAATTTCCCTTTTTCCATAATCTAAACATTTAGGTATATATTTAGGTAGCCAAGTGAGTTGGCTAGGCTGTCACGCACGTTTTCCAATTCCATTTTACAAATGTTTCAATAAATTTACTTGTCTAACTTATATGCATGCAAATGGTTGCTACTTTTTGTTGGTGTAATTGAAAACAATAAAATTTTAAAATTTTAAAATAATTAAGTCATAATACGCGAAAAATTTTTTTTTTCCGATGAGAAATAAATTGTGTTGTTCTCATCTTTGTCCAATTCAACCTTCGCTAAATTCAGATATCGATCTAAGAAGTCCAAATATTTTTCTAACCATCCCATGTTTATTCCCTGCACACACACCAATCATTCAATAAACCTCAAATGCTTGAAAACATGAAGGTAAATAGTGTATATAATTCATGATTTATACCGATTCGATTTTTGTTTCTTTACATATTTTAAACGACCGAGGCTCCAAAATGCTTTAGTATAATTTGGCAGGTGTATGGGGAGCCGAGGTGTGGGAAAAGGTCATATACTCATGAAAGAGTCCAAAAATATTAATGGTTTTGATTGAAATGAAAATCTTCTAAGCATATGCGGATACATGCTTCAAATAATATGATATGAGTTTTGTCTTTATTCGCAGCTTTAATTTATATGTTTTTGCTTACGCAAATAAGATGGCAACTTAATTGTTTTTACAAAAAATATATTTAAATTCAAATAACTTAATTATGCATGGAATAGCCGTGATGTGATAACAAGTATGGCATTGTGTTTATTTTGCCGAAATTGAAAAGAGCAACTTCTGAACATGATATGCTGAGAGTGAGATTGTTAACATGTTTTAAGGGCATTAAGGGCAAAGGCAGAAAACCATTCCCTTTTATTTCATCATTAATCTGCGCATCATGTCAACGCCTTCTGCCTCTCCTCCGTACACCCCGGCATATCTGCCGAATTCTTCATACACTCCGCACCTCACTGATAACAGTGTTGAAAAGTTTATGTAGAGAGGACGGGCAAATATTTTGACATGTTTGTTTTTCATGTTTTGTTTTCGGCCATCAAAATGTTTATTACTAAATGACAAGTTGCAAATTAATGTGTCATTGAGAAAGTGTTGCGGGTTCAAAGGGAGGACATTTTCACAACTATACTAGTGATATATTCTCTTTATATTACTTGTTAATACACACGGATTGAAATTAGTACCCAGTCCATATGTACAATTTAAACGCTTTACACTTGACAAAATTCGATTGTAGTATGTATTTTGTATTTTGCCATGAAACTGTATTTCCACATCACATCCAAGCTCACATTGGGCGCACCATTCCTTTTTAAAGGAATTTTTATTATCTTTCTTGCGACACTCTCACATTGATAATTTATCATTTATAAATACATGACTCTGTAAATCAAGTATCAAGTTAAAGGGGTCATCCGATCGAGCTGATATTGTTTATTAATTGCGCTAAAAATATGCATGTTGCTTAATTCGGAAACGATAATTTTATTGTGCGGAATGTTTTTGATCGTGTATGATCCCATGCAAATCTGTATTCAGTCAAAACTACAGGCTAAAACTGGCTATATCATGATTACTGTACCAATGCGGGCCAACAACTTTGATACCATTAAACTATGTTCTGAACATTGAGATCTCAATTAAGATACAACAAAGGCTAACATAATAATTGCAAGCCAAAGAACGCTAATAATGGTAAACCACTGTTTTAGTCTATTGCAAAACAACAACGATACTTCCACATGTGAGCAAATGAACTTATAACTTTGCGGTTTTAAGTGAAAACGTGGTTTACCCTTAAGCACTTTATACGACTTTTTAAAAACTTTTTTACAACTTTTAGACATGTACATACCAGGAATACCCCTCGATGTTGCGGGTGATTTCTCTGCTTTCAACGGCAACCTATCTTCCCTTGCTCTGTCTCGATCTCGTTTTCTTTCACCGCTACTACTCTTGGCACTTTCCACGACCCTACTTTCTAAAACAAGTAGCAGAACTGCAAAAATCAGTAAACTAAATCCCCATGTCAACTTCAACTCGCGACACCGATGATGATATTCCATTTTTGTGTGTGCGAACAAAGTTCCCAAATGCGGATATATTCTGAATCCAGAAAATAAGACGGCGTATTTCCTATATAATATATGCGTAGAAAGTTCACTTCGTTGTTACAAGAACTTTAATCAAACTTTGTTGAGTTATAAATCCAGTACTGTCATGTGCGAAGTTTAAATTGAAGAGGTTGGTCTGCACGGTATTCACTTAGCAAACGCTAGACACTGAATGAACGAATTTGAATGTTGTGCCAGTGACTGAGTCAGTGCAGTGCGAAACGCTTGAATGAAAAACTTTTTTCAGGTCACGCGTGTTTTGGCGAGAGTTGGATGCGCTGCGGGGCTTAAATGCTCTAGTCGTATGTCCCCTGCGGCAATCTAATTGGCTGAATGAGTAAGTGCATGAGAGGTTGGTCGTGATGTTTTCAAAGGTGTGAAGCAGGCTATCAGTGTGGTCTATAAAGGCCCAATAGGATTTACGCCAATCGATTAGTCAAATAGTTGGATTATCGATAAGGCAAAATGAATGCGCAATTTCTTGTACTTATCCAAAACTACTGAAGTTCAACATGCTGAAGTGAATAATTGAAGTAAGTTGAGTTATTGGTTAATAATGTTAAAATGTACCAGACGAACGTATTGGATCAGGGGGAGTGCCTTTCATGTCATAGAATTTTTGAAACATTTGATGAGTTCAAACAGCCAACCGCTCAAATTCCATGCTCAAAATCAATGTTAAAAGTGGAATGGTGTAGAGCATGATTGAAAAGAGTTCAACTTTTTGAATTAAGTTTTTACACTTTTTGAATAGATCAATTCCTTTTGCGTACTTTAAACATGTTGAATAATGAAATTCCAATAGCTCTTCTGTAATTGTATGCACGGCGCAGCCCCTTAAGTTACCCGACTATGGCAGGCCAACCTGGTCACAATCATACATTAACATTACGATGAAGAAAACTCCCATTAATGTAAATCGAGAATCGGAATAGGACCGACTGGGTACAACTTAACCAAACATTTAAATTGATTCGGCACCTATATATGTATAATTATGTAGGCGTATATTATCCCTTAGTCTTAATTTAAATAAAATGTTTTTATTACCCTGCAACCTACTGATCATTGACACTACTTTGGTGACCAATCTGACCATGATGACGCAACATTGACAGTAATTGAAACTAACCACAATACAAACACCATATCAAAAGCTTTAATAAGATCGGAATTTAATGCGGACGCACGTTTCTTGTTGTGTGTAGAATTTGGGAAAGACAAATAGGGAGACAAAAGTTATCTTGTAACAAATCGTGTAAAGCGTACAATGTATAAACATGGACACCGTAGCCAAACTATACATAGGTATCAATATGAACAGGGCAGTAGGCCTATGCTTAAGGCCAAATTGGTAAACATGGTAAAGATGAGAGATTTTGATATGCAGGCCTCGTCGTACTTAGAATTATAAAGGGATTTAAATATCAGAGATCATTTTGTACGAAAATTTGATCAATCATTTCAAAGATCTTATTTATCTTTATAGAGCTTTTTGAATACATGTCAATCCTTAATTGAATTATGGTTTGGATCCTAAGGTCCGTATGCACAATGATCCTGTTAAGGGCAATTACATGTAGCTTTAATATTAGATGGCTGCAGTTTAACTTTTTAACTTCGACTTAGGAGAAAAAGACATGAAGGAGGAAAAGAAAGGAGTAAAAGGATAAAAGTGTAAGTCTAATCTCATAGTTATAAACCACACTCTAAATGTTAGAATTTGAAATAAATCCTACAAGGATAGTACTAAGGGGTTGTGATTAGGGACCAATCAAGATTTAAAATTCAAATCTATAAGATTAATGTTAAAACTAAACTTGATTGGTCCCTAATTACAATCCTTAAGGATGTATTTTTAAATCCCGGTAATTGAGAGTGCATGAAGTTAGACCTGCCTGATCCAACTTGTTTTGTGCATACGGACCTAAGGGTCTGAGGCCTATGGTTTGAGGACTGGTGAGTATGTCCTGATATATTTGGTATAACCATGATAGACCTTTAAAGGCATATAACCCGATCATGAGGAGCGCCGGAAAATTTAATGCTGCATGCATGGTGATGGGCCGGTATGGTAACCCCAATGGTAGTATTAGCCCAACCCACTCATAATTATCTGATTATTGGCTATCCCATCTGAGCTCTCTTCTGGTGTTGACTGCAGAAGAATTTCATAATTGTAAATTTGCATGACCATCTTTAGAATCAGCATGAAAAATGCATTAAAATGAGTACAAGCCTAGTATTGGTTCAGTGGTTCTTCAGATAGCTCTTGATATTTTGAAGGAATATCTCAAAACTTGGACTTTTTATGTTGAAGCTTTAATATGGCTACCATGCAGAGCAGATTTTTGAGGTGCATAGGGGGTGCATCACGATCGGTTTCTTTACAGATTTTGAAGCAGGGTTTGAATTGATGTCTATATATATTTTTTTTATACATTTGTTGAAATAGATAGTGACTTGACTTCCTAAATTTATGATGATCAATGAGGTCATGCATGATGTGCTTCAAAGCTTCAAAAGATTGATAAATCAGGTGAACTTGAAGCTCCTCATCGATGACAAGCCGGCGCGGTAGTCACACGACTTTCCCTGATCTGAGCCAAAGGCTCTTGCTGCAGTCGCTGACTCGCGTGTCATGTCATTCACACATCGGAGCTGGATAATTATGTTATTATTGGCGTCCCATAAGAGTGTCAGTGTGAAACCATTAATTAATCAGTTTCCGTTTGGTTGACCTCATCTTAAGGTCACCACGATCAGATGCCAGCAGAATTCAGTGATGTGATTTGTGAATGAAATATGTAGGCCCTTTAAGTTTATTTAAGGGGCCGAACACTGTGACCCTAAAGAGTATGCATGGTATTTTGGGGGCCTTTTAAACATTTGGACATTTAAATTCACGATTCAGCCCCTGTCTTGCCCACTAAGAATGACCCTGTTCATATTAGTAAATAGCTTAATTCAATCTTAATTAGTTAATGAAGTGACCGTTGGATGAAGATTAGATGAAGCAAAGCACCAGAAACTAAAACTTTCCTCGAATTGCCCCCTTTCATCAATTGAATTTGGTTCACTCGTAAATGGTATGTAATTACAGTTTTGATCATATCCAAATCAAATATAGGCCTACCAAACATCCATTTTCATGCCATTCATGTTAATGCATGGTAGCATATTGCGTAATCATCCCGGGTAACCATGGAAACAAGAAACAAAGAAAATAAGAAACGTTTTTTGTTTTTTTGGGTTTTTTTGCATTTCTTTCTTTCTTTCTTCGGTGTAAAGTACGAACTAATGTTTTACTTTTCGAAGGCAATTTGACTAGCTATAATTTTTCAGGCAGGACAGGGCGCCCAGCTAGCTGCATAATTTAATGTTAATAGTTTAGAGCCAGGGTTAGCTGGGGCCTGGAGCTGGGGCAAAGGGTCCTGCAAATATATGGTCAGTTACACTCAGAGATATTTTTACATAACGTTATGTTAGTACGTATAGAACCTCGTAATAATTAAGTAAAATTTACCCCAGAACTATGTAATATTTACCAAATTATGTAAAATTTTAATCAAATTAATTACATTTTACATAATTTGGTAAATATTACAAAATTTTACTTAATTATTATGAGGTTCTATAGGCCTACACATAACGTTATGAAAAAAATTATCTGTGTGTAGCCTTGTGAAACAGGAGATTCACTTCAAGCAATGCAACTGTCAGAGTTGATGACACCAATGACATGATAACAATTACATTTAAGTGAATGAATTAATCCAATTAACGCGACCACGTGTTGTGAATGATCGCCATTGAAATTGGATTACAAATAATTAATGACGGAATGAGTAGCAGCTAAATGACGGTCAATTTAATATCACATAATCTTGTTTAGTACTTGAGCAATCACTCAATTCGAAGTCTTTGTATATATTTAGACAGCAACTTCAGTTTTATAATCATACTTATAAAAGTTATAGTAGAAACTTGTCTATCATTTTTATTTATTATTTATTTATTTATTTATTTATTTATTTATTTATTTATTTATTTATTTATTTATTTATTTATTTATTTACTTATTTATTTTTTTTATTTTATTTATTTACTTATTTATTTACTTATTTATTTATTTATTTATTTATTTATTTATTTACTGAATTTATTCATTCATTTATTTGTTTTTATTTATTTATTTATTTATTTATTTATTTATTTATTTATTTATTTATTTATTCGTTTATTTATTTTATTTGTTGTTTATTTTTATTGTTTATTTACATATTTTTATTTTTTTTATTTCTTATTCTTTATTTGTATTTTTTATTTATTTAATGACTTATTTATTTATTAAGTCATAAATTCTGAAAATACTCAGTTACTATATTTACTATCAAGACAAAATTGGGTAAACCAAAGACGATGGCTTTTCTCAAGTTCTCTGCTTGAACATTAGATGATTTAGTTCTTAAAGCAGAGTGGTTTTTTTAAGCTAATGTGTATATATTTTTAATATCTAAATATCTAAATACCTTGATATGGTTGTTGTTTTGTGTTTGTGCTTATGCGTTTAATTTAGGGTTTAAAATTTTTGTGTTTACATCCTAAATCACATAGCAGTGTTTAAGGGGGTACTACACCCCTGGCCAATTTTGTGCCTATTTTTGCATTTTTCTCAAAAATTATAGCGCATTGGTGACAAGTAAGATATGTATATTATAGGGGCAAGGGCTACAACTACTGCACTGAAAATTCAGCAACTCAAGGCAAGTAGTTATTGATTTATTGATCAAATGTTGGGTTTCCCTCATTTTTGACCTATGGTCTCAGTTTTTGACTGTAACTCCACAACTGTTGTCTGTGTTGAAATAAAATTTCCAGTGCAGTAGTTGTAGTCCTTGCCCCTATAATATAAATATCTTACTTGTCACCAATGCTTTATAATTTTTGAGAAAAATGCAAAAATAGGCACAAAATTGGGCAGGGGTGTAGTACCCCGTTAAAGAAATGTTACAAAGTAATTGAAATATTTAAATTAAAACCTAAACATTCCATTTCAGTGCTGGATGGCCTAGACCGGGCCCAATCAGAAAACAGACACAATGTGGAAACAGCTAGTTTCTCTCTTGTTCGAAATTATAGCCTTTAATGAATGCATTGCCTTTATTCATTTGGTTCTTGACATACTTATTTAACTTAATTCCTGTATAATTTCTTTCCAATACAGAGGCTATAATAATAATGAACAATAACTTTCGGTTATTGTTACAAAGAGAGTTAAGGTTAATTTCCAACTTAAATGTAAACTGCCAAGTACAATGTACCAGTTTGAACATGTTAACCGATTAACCGATTAAACCGTCTACCGTGGCAAATTAAGCAATAAGTCAACCAATCAAACGTTTTGATACGCCTTGCGTAAAGGCCTTTGACAAGATAGACCCACGAATTGGATTATCTTCAATTGAGCAATTGGACCAATTGAGTAAAATTAAGGGCTCGTTAATCACGTTAGTATTGTACCCATTGATGACCCATGAATAAGATGTAAATTGCTCGATGATTGGCCCATTTGTATGGCCATAATCGGCTCTAAGTACCCATCAATATCCACAGGGGATTATGAGTTGTATTTAATGTAATTGAGTATAAGGCTATCTTGTCATTCAAATTGACAGCAGCCTGTACCGTGCGGGTTTGTATGTCTGTATGCACGGATTGCATTAACACGAATTGGGCCATGGTGAGGCCAATAACCTTCCTTGAAAGTTGTCTGTTAAAGGATAATCTTTTAGCTTAGAACCTTATTTGTCCCGTATGCAGCACCCCAAGCAATGTTTAAAAGTAAGTCCTATAAAGAACCTTGAAAAATTCTATAACAAACCTCAATGATTTAAATAGGCATATGAACTTTCTAATTCTTTAATTTAGCTGCTAGGGACTCATCACGAAGTTAAGAAAAGTGAAAAGGAATGTGAACCTTTTTTGGTTGTAAAAAATCATTTTATTGACTAACGAAGCTTTTTTTTCTGTTCCAGCTTATATTCTAGAAAGAACCATTTTCGTGGAATAATCATGGTTCTACAAAGAAGCCCATTGGTTTTCCATGAGGTTCTTTCGAACCGAAAACAAGTTAAGTTTCAAAAAATGAAGAACCTTTAAGGAACCTTCAAGGAGCCTTAATCATGTTAATGTTCTATGTAAAAAACAATATAAGAAAATATTCTTTAGCCAAGCAACCTTTTCAGAGGGTGGGCAAGGGGGGAGAGGGTTCTAGACAACTTTTAAGGGGTAAAACTTTGACGAATATGGTCAAAAATTACTTAAAAGGCCTAAATCTTAAATATCAGGGCGGCCAGCATCCCACATTGGGGGGGGGCAAGACTTCTCACAGGGGAAGCTCCCCCGCTTTGCCCCCCCCCCTTATAGCCAAGAAAATGGTTTTATAGGACTAAAAACGGTTCACACTGATTTTCACTTTTCTTAATTTTACGACGAGACATTGAATTAATTAATTAGAAAGACCCTATAGGCCTTACGTATTTAAATCTTTAAGGTTCTTTATAGAACTTCTTAAGGTTCCCATGCTTATAGAACCTTGTCATTGCTTGTGGAAAAAAAGGTTCTAAGTTGGACCTTTGGGATTACGATCGGATAAAGGCCCTAATCAGAATCTTATACACAAAGTGCATGTATCATCATCTGATCATGATCATTCAAATCGTATCCACGGGTATCGTATAATAGGTCACCTTCATGAATACCCTTCTCGGTTCATTATTCACCTATGGTCAAGAATTTAATTAAGAGCTAAATTTACCACTTATATCGAAAAGTAATAATTACATTATTGAGAAAATAAAAGACTTCAAATTCTTTGCCTTTAGTCTAACATCTCTAATGTTACCTTGACGGGACCACACGCGTGTTTATAACAAAAGGAACTCATCCCAGTTTCAAATCCGATAAAGTTAACAACTTATTTCGATCTTTTTTTTACCTGAAAATTGTCTTGTTCCCCGACACCCTTTCGGCATTTTCTCATGTCAATACGAAAGTATAGTGTGTGCGTATAAGAAGGTATACAAACAGAGAAAGTTTGAAAAGAATTCGGTAATCTAAACAAATTGGTCGATCATCATTGGGGATGAGAAGGACGCGAATAAAGGATCTTGTTTTCTTGCGTGTTGTAATAGGGATTTTGAGGTTTGCTAATTACTCAATTAGCGTGTTATTTTTGCCGTCATATTATATGGAAATGTATTTTGTTTGATAAACCAGGCAGTTACCGACTTTATTCTGTGTCCGATCCCGTTAGGACACTGCACTGCTCCCTTAAACTCGATCTCCAAAAAGTGAAACGTCAAACGAGTGACAATCGGGCTCTCTCGTCAGTCTGAAACACCGCCAGTCCGAACCATCGCTCCGACTTTTTAGGGTTAGGGTAAGAGTTATGTTTAGGATCAGGGTTAGGGTTAAGGTTAGGGTTAGGGTTAGGGTTAGTGTTAGTGTTAGCGTTAGCGTTTAGGTAAGCTTAAAATTCGGACTAGCGGTGGTTTCGACTGATGGGGTCACAATCACTCCAAAAGAGTGAAAAATCACTCTTTCAAAAGAGTGAAAAATCACTCTTTCAAGGTATATGATACATCACTCTTTTTCGAGTAATGTCCTTATATATGAGTTTATATCTTGTTGAAAGAGTGGTTGACATTCTTTTAGGAATGATTTTCACTCTTTTTCGGAGTAATTTTCACCCCACCCATCTCAACACAAAAGTCGGTAACCATGGTTACCAAATATTGCGGGAAATGGGTATTTTTCACCAGTAGTATAGCAAGAACTGCGAAATCGGCAAAATAGAGGGCATTTGTCCGCGAAATTTTGATAACAGTAGGCCTACTTCGGGAAAATCAGGTAATGTTAACTGTCATTGAAAACTGCAACAACAGCAAAAAAAGGCCAAATTTTGTCCTCGATTTTGAAATCAATTGCAAAAGGGGTATTTGACAGATTTGGTAACACCACATGATTGTGGGGTAACACTCATGGTTACCAACTTTTGTGTTGAGTGTTAGTGGAGTGTTGGGCGCGTTTGGAGAGTGAGTTTTTCACTCTTTTACAGAGATGCTATATCCGAACTATCTCCTGCATGCCGGGATGATGATGCAGAAATGTATGTCTGCACTTTGTCAGAATTTTTAAAAGATGATTTCGAAATGATGGCCGAGAATTTGCATGTTATTCGAGTTTATTCTTCACAAAGTTTATTGTTTAAAAGTTTCGATAGTTTCGATGAAGTTTAATTTTCGAAGTTTAATTTTCTTTTTGTTTCTGCATGCCTATAGAATACGTTTCATATCATTCATGTCTTAGACAAAAAGACAATTATTATGCAAATTTTCTGATGTATTTTACTAATTTTTTATGTTCTTTTCGCCTACACCGTGAATCGAACGAAGTGTTTACCACAGTGAAGGTAGGCTTACTAAGTTAAACACTTAAACGCTTTATAAACACATGTATTTAGATTCTAAGCACACAAAGCGTGTTTTAAACACTAAACGCTTGAATGAACACTAAACGTTATACACTTGAATAAACACTAAACACTTTAATAAACACTTACAAGTTAGATTTTAAACATATATGTGTTCAAATTTGAATCTAATACAATAAATATGCATATGTTTTAATGCACATACTTGTAGGTGTTTATTCAAGGTTTTTAGCTTGTTTAAACACATTTTTCTGCTAATCTAAACACTTGTGTATAATATTTTTGTTCACTGAAGCGTTTAAGTGTTTAACTTAGTATTTAGTTGTTTAAAGTGCTTATACATTCACTGTGGTAAACGCTTATAGTGTTTAAAATGGAAGCACTTCAATTTACAGTAATATATCAATTTCATAGTTGTAAACTTTGCCCTGATTGGTTCGGATGCTCGGATAGCATTTATCATGTTTATATTTAAAGTTTGGCAACAACTGTTGATCAAGGAAGGAAGCTCCTATACATATGACTTTATTAAGCCACGATATCTATAATCGGAAGTGAAACAGTGACAGAAAACAGTGATTCACATGTAAACAATTATCATTATTGACAATTAATGTCATTCTTGCAAAAATAAATGGCTGTGATTTTGCAGTATTTGCTTGTGATACTTGAAAACCGTTCGATTATGATCAAAGACATGTTGACATCATGGTTAAATTCTTGACCATGTTAAACAGAAGGCGAAACTATAAACTCCCGAATAAACTGAGATCATTATATTTATAAAGTTTATACTTCGAGGACTGTTAAATATCAAAAATATAAAACTCCGGCCCCCAACTCAACACAAAGGTTGACAACCATGAGAGTTACCTAATATTTCAAAGGCCCCCTTTGCAATGATTTTTTATCAAATTTACCCCCCTTTTCATTGCAAAATCAAGGACAAAATTTGGCCAAAACAACCCCTTTTTTGTGGTTTTCAATGATTAGAGTTTCAAACACCCCTTTTCAATGATCAGAATTTCAAACACCCCTTATCAATGACACTCAATATTGACATAAGATTTCTGGATTTACCCCTTTTATCCAAATTTCGCAGACAGTGCATATTAAATACCCCAATTTTGCTGATTTCAATGTCAAATTTCACGGACAGTGCAAATTAAATACCCCTATTTTGCCAATTCCGCGTTCCTTGCTAAAAAAAATGACCCCTTTTCGGCGCAATTTGGTAACTCTCATGGTTGTCAACTTTTGTGTTGAGTTGGGCACAGTGTCATCGCCCCGATATCTTCATGGCAGAAATAGCCATGGTAGGTTGAATCCATGGCCATTTTGTTCCGACCTGTTTAATAGTTTTGAGACGCATAATGGGCCGAAGGACATCTGACAATAGCCCGGTGACTGACCTCGCTAGTGTGTGAGTGACCATGGTACGCCATATGTCATCTGCTTTTAGACTACCTCCGCGATTGGTCTATATACAGTATAGGCCTAGGCCTACTGCATGCGCTATATATATAGTCGGCACATATAAAATCAGAATTATTGTCAGTTTTTGAGTTCAAGACGCAAGCTTCTTTCTCAAGACGCTAGCTAACGACTATCATATCAATTCAAAACATATATTCAAGTGCAAGGAACCACATCTGGGGTCTTTAGACGAACATCATTTACAGGAGATATTCATCATTTTCTACCCCGGTATCCAAAGATTTTTCGTCTCATTTCAAACTCGGGCATAGCACATTTACGTGTAGGCCTATCGATCCCGGGAATTGATTTTAGTATTTCTGATGCACCAAGCAATTATAAGCCATGCAGGCGATGTCGGTGTGTTGGGGGCCGGGTATAAAACATATCAATTTTTAATAATTTGCCATAAGACTTATAATGTTATATCGCGAATTAAAAAAAAAAATCAAAATTATTTGATCAGAAGGACATATTCCTCGTATTCATAATGCAAATTTGGTGTGATGGTGTGCTCATATCATATAGTCCTACAGAAAATACTGTGCAAACGTATCCCTAGTTTAAGGCTGACGGATATATTTTGCGCGTATCTTTCGTATTAAGTTATTTTCATCACGAAGCCAAAGGACGAGGTGTTTGGTGTTTCTACCAAAGTCTATTTAATATAAGATGGCACATGCATGACCATGATGACCCTGTTCTTTTTTCACTTAAAATCTATAGTTTTATTTCACGTAAAAGATATTCAGCTCCCGGGGTTCAACTTGTGGCAACATTTACTAATGCTACCACGCATTTTCCAAACGTTTTGTATACCATTTTACCTTTGTCTCCGGGGGGGTACAGGGCGTTAGCCTGGCCGACACGCAGCTAGTCCGACACGCAGCTAGTCATACGCCGCTCTAGTCCGAATCTGAAATGCACTGCACCGGTCCGACAGGCCGCTAGTCCGAATCTAATATACACTCTGCCAGTCCGATACGCCGCTATGGTCCGAAAATGAAAAAAAAACCACTGCGCTACATGTAGTCCGAAAATGACAACCACATGAGCTAGTCCGAATCTGGAAGACACTCCTTCAGTCCGACACTGCGCTAGTCCTGAGACTATAGTATAGTCTCAGGCGCTAATCCGAATCTAAAAAACATACGGTATCCGAAACTAAAAATCATTGCGTTAGTCCGAATTTAAAAAACGCGCAACATGCATCGTAAAATAATACGTACATGCATGTTGCTGAACAAGCAATTAAGAATATAAAAGGGAAAAATAAAACTATAGTTTTGATTATATAAAATTAAATTTTGCTTGATCACAATACGAGGCAAAAAATAATACCGGTAGGCCTATATTGCAAATGTATAAAAACATAAATAACTTCAGACTTGTCAAACATTTAAAAATATGTGTACCTTGCATGAATATAATTATTAAGTTATAGCACTTTTAATTAATGCATTTCTGAGAGTGCATACTGCACAGTCCCCTTAACAAAAGAACGAGAGAAGAACAACGAAACACATAATTTTAGGTGTTCGGTGCAAGTGGGCTGAAAATAAAATAAAAGCGCGGAAATGTGGACTTAAAAAATGGATTTGGATTAAAACATGAAAAGTGATTTCACAATAAAATTCACGCGTTTCAAACAGTGTGAATAGAAAAAGATGCTCAATTCCCTCAACTACTTCACTCAATACAGTGCCAGCTTTATTTCTCGCAAACACTATTTACTTTCTTTTGATAAAAAATAACAAGGATCTCTTCAAGAAAAATGCCCTTGTATGACTGTGCATGCAAATATTATAAGACCCTTAACCGAGGAACACCTGCCCGACCCACCTGCACTTATGCCCACTCATCCACTAAAAAAATTAAGCATCTTAATGCATAGCCCACTTAAAAAGATTCAATTTAAGGATTATTACTTAAAAAATCGGAAAATGAACAAAAAGTCAAACGTGTTGGTAAAAATCATCTGCTTACAAATAGTGTTGAATACATGACAATAATGACACTTAAAATACACATTTAAATGATGAGGTCATTGACATCGAAGAAGTGATATCTTTTGTGTGGTATTATTAACATTTGTGTCTAAACTTAACAATTTTCGGTAAAATAGGTTATGTATTATGTGAATAGGCCTATCTTTCAGTGGGTGTAATTCAGGGGGTATTATTCAATTTAAGATTGCACGTGTGCGCTGATTCAGAAGAACAGATTATAGGGCTTTTGTTGGTCATATTTGATGATAGGTTTTAAAAAAAACGTATTTCGAAGAAAAAAATATTGTGGGCCTAGCTACATTGAGGACTATGAGTACGACGGTGTTTAGGTTGGGGGCTAAAATGATATCTTAAGCCCGTGTATACCACCTCTCCTTCATCGTGTGGGTGCCCATCAGACTGGTTGCTTGAACAGTCTTTGAATTAAGTCATGGATACAGAAACATGAAATGGTAACAAACTGTGTAATTGAATGACCTCTAATGACCTTGTAAATTTTGGGCGCATAAAAATGTTGATCATTTCCACCAAGTTTCAAGAAATTGTTAGTGGTTATAGTCAGTAAAAACTTCCTGCTCCAGTACATGAACGAAAGAAACTTACAAACAACAACAACAACAAACAAACAAACCAAAAAACAGGTCATAATCACAGTTGTCTTGAAAATCAGCATGCTGTGATCGACCGGACGTCTATCGCGAAGGAAGCCATGATCACAACTGAAGCGATCACGTGATGCGATCGTTTGATAATATGGTTGGCGTTTCCCAATCGCGACGGGGGAGGGAGGGGGCTTTTTGCTGCTGTGGGTCATAAATAATATCAAACTTGTTACATCGAAAAATGTTTAGTCTATAACAGCTACCATCGAGTGCGAACATGCCTATATATAAATTTGGTTGAATTGACCAACGCTCTGCAGGGTCTATTGTTCTATTGTTTCCGATTAGAGCGCTGACATATTGGAAAATGTTGCCAATCAATATTCATGAGAGTGTACATTCAACGTTCAGTTTTCGAAATTGGGTGACTTGTGCTTGGCAGGTGCGAAATACATCTGACTGGGCTCATTAATTACGTAACGCACAACGGCATTGATGTCATCGAATGGCTGCTTAGTGCTGTTATGTGTTTTATAATAATTATTATTACATTTATTTTCCTTTCTTTTCTTTCTCTGTATTTATTCTTTCCTAGGCCTACACTAACTAAACCCTCCATTATAGACTTCAGACCCGCACAAGCGCACATTTGGGATACGTGAGTACAATGGTACCACTTTACACATGACTGCCCTTACACATGACTGTATTGTGGTCACTTATTTATACTCGCCTGTTGGGTAAAGCGTTAATATGATGCCGGATCAGTGACCAATTTAATGGCGGAACCCCTTCACTGCCCTTTGTTTGAAACAATGGTACCACTTCTATGAATAGCCTGTCGCAATCTCTAATCGGCATCAAAGGAACAAAGCATTACGTAATCTATTTCTTCTCCTTTCTATCTATCCTCCTTGGAATTGACCACCCCCCCCCTTTTTTTTTCCTTTGTGACTTTAAAAATCGTCTTTGCATAGTGCCTATTGTGGTTTATCACGTTTCAATCCGACCGGCTATAGTGTTAGTCCGAGGAAGATAACCCGAGGAAAGATGAGCAAAGTCCGGATTATACTTGACCGATTGACATGGTGAAAGATTATATTATGGTAGTTTGAATCCCGCAGGGACTGTGCAATAATTATGAGGCCTGTATGGGGCCCAGGGTAAAATAGGGATGTCTGTGGCGGGGGCAACCGTCACTTAGAAGACCCATTAGGCCTACTCAGAAGGCCCAAAAAACCCGTCAAATTCTGAATAGCGGACTTGCTTTCATTTAAAATGACCCGCTAACCAGAATACCCGCGAATCAGAAAACCCGTTAATCAGAAGGCCCGCTACTCAGAAAATATTTTCTGAATAGCGGGTATTTTTCTGAGTAGCGGGCCTTCTGATTAACGTGCCCTTTGCACACCCTCTATTCAGACAACCCGTCACTTCTCAGAAATTAGGGCTATAGGGTCAGGAGTTAGGGTTAGGGGTTAGAGTTAGGGCTAGGGGCAGGGTTAGAGGTTAGGTAAAAACAGCCCACTTGTCAGAAGTCTGAATAGAGGGCATTCTGAGTAGCGGGTCTTTTAACGGATACAACCCGTTAGCTAGAAAATCCGCTATTCAGAAGGCCCGCTAGTCAGAAGCCCGCTACTCACAAAATTCTGATTGGCGGGCCTTCTGAATAATGATTTTTTTAAGTATAGCGGGTCTTCTATACCGGGTCTTCTGAGTGACGGGCTGCACCCGTCTATGGCTGGGGCAAGAAGTTTTTGGCAATCCAAAAGGGAGCGATCAAGCAATATTCGGCAGATCAAAAAAGGAGGGGGTTCTTGGCACACATTCTACGGGACACATGCTTTAAAATTTGGCATGTGCAAAGGGGAGGGGTGGGTGGCATGCATTTTGGCAGGATGTGAGGGGAGAGGGAAAGCAATTTTGGCACGCCGTTTGGAAATTTTACCCAAGGGGTGCTCAAAATGTCGTATAAATTTGAATTCGTTTCGTAAAAAGTTCTGTAGATATTTTCTATAAGCATGATTAGAATATGGACATATTCTTCTTCTAGTAATTTCTGCACATATTTTTACTGAAAAACTGTTGACAGATACAGTTCTGTGGCAAGTTTGCCAGTGTCGGATATTTACATTACTTTTACTGACAGTGTTACCGAGGGCTATACAATGTCTGTCGAACAAAAAATATTAGGCCAAGGTGTTAGGCCAAGGCCTATTACATTATAAAGCAGATAATGGTACCTTTACATGGGGTAGCCCTACTTCGAAGAACACAACATACATATGTACTTCTATCCCCTTTCAACATTTCAAGTTCATTTATATAGGCAATGAACTTGTGGTAGGCCTAATTCTTTATCATTCAACATAAATAACGCATACATAATGACAATTTTGACATAGACCTATACTTTGATCGTGGCGAATATTATTTTTTGTTTATTTTGTTTAAAGTTTTTGATACATTCTTTGACTCTCAAAATCTCTGAGAAACAACACGGGACGAGTTCACCGAGTGACATTATTTCCGAAAGATGCGCGTCAACTTTTTTCACTCCCATGGGATATGCAGTACGTTTGAACTTACTTGCATGGGATTGAAAAAGTTGACGCGTCTTTAACCATGGTGTTACCCTGATTCTATTATACCTGATTTAACGTTATCCCTTCTAAATGGTGTAGATCTCACACCACCAAATCTAAGTCCCATGGAGATATGTGCTAAATTTGCCTTAAGAAAACGTCATTTTTTCTTCACAGGAGCGACTCAATTTAAGCGACAGCTATGATGGTTGAAATCAGCCCTTGTCTGATCCCTCTGGCTTGGAAAAATATAGGTTGACCGTCATTATTTTTACGACTGGCCCTCAAAGTCTACGATGTCCGGGAATCGCCTAATTTACATGCGAAATCATGCCAGTGTTTCTGTAAAGAAATGGCTGCTTAAAATCATTAAAAATTATTCGTGCTCTTCCATCTGTGGTACACTTGTAGTATTTAACATTACTAATCATGACCAATCCAAATTTTGCCAAAATTATGCAAATTTCTGCTCATTTATTGCTTAATTTAGCTGTCCATGGGTTTTTCTGAGAATAAGGGCGCACAACAATGGGCTATTCCAGAAAATAGATGCACACCCCCTATAGAGGAGTTCGGATTTCCGGACTTTTTGTCCAATCGTGACTGTTGGAAATCCAGACTTTTAAAGTGTCCAAAGGCGAAAAAATCCAGCAGAAAATAGTTCAAAATCAAATATCCTCAATTTGAGAGCCATTTTGGACATTTCCGTATTTTTTCCTTCATTTTATTGGATTTCCAGGCTTTTTCAAGTGGCATTTGCATCTGGAATTCCAGTCGTTTTCAGAAAGCAGACCTGGAAATCCAGACATTTCTTTTATTGAAAATTAACTCCTCTATAGGGGGTGTGCACTTATTTTCTGGAATAGCCCAATATAATTCTACATGTATTTGGTGGTGTGAAATCTGAAGTCACAAGAGATGCTTTCAACATGCTCAATTCATGCAACTTCAAGTAGGATGTGCAGATAGGTTTTATCATCATGATCAAGCCATGGTATGAAGTGTGGTGTCGTGTTTCGGCTCCCATTTATTTGCAGTTTCCTTATGACGCTAGTAAAATAGCCAGCTGCAACGCAGTCTGCTACAGGCCGTCTGCGCTCCCTGGTTTTCATGGATACCTTGAGAAGATCACAATATAGTTGCTACAGGTATCTTCTGCTAAGCTTCCAGTTAATGTCAAGCAAGGACATCCATTAGAAGGCTGATACAGCATCTACATTACACTCTTAAGAAATAAAGAAATAAAGGTTCTAGATAAAGGTTCTTGTCTTGTCTTGTCCGTACTGCACCAACCGCCGCCGCTGGGCTATAAACGTGCAGTCCATCATGCATGCAGTTGGGAGGGTTCTCAGGAGCCTTTAAAAAAGGTTTTTTAATTTTGGAGAACCCTTAAAGGGTCTTTAAAGAACGGAAAATGGTTCTGTATCACATTTTGGGGGCCATTTTCAATGGTTTTGGAACCATTTTTGGTTCTTTAGAGAACCTCTAAGGTGTCTCCCGAGAGGACAACTTAAGAATCTTTTTAGAACCTTGGGATTTCTTAGAAGTGGAGCGTACCCTTTCCAGTTGTTTGGTATGGTAGAGGTCCCAGTGAATAACACTGCACTGAACCATATCAGCACTGGTTCAACCCAGGTCTGGAACACTTTTGATTTTTTTTTGTCTGGGAAAGTTGAAACAAGAAATATTTTGAAAAATTGTTGGCCAAAAATATTTTGACATCTGTGAAATGTTGTGGACATCTGTAAAATGTTGTAGGTTTTTTTAAAAATTATATAAAACGTTTAAAAACAAGTACCGTCGGATCCGTAGCGGTCGCTGCGGGACAAGTAATTCAATTTTGCAGTGTTGGTGTCTTTAAAAAAAATTTCAAAAAAAAAAAAAATTACAAAAAAAAAAATTTCGGGAAAAAAAAAATTTCGGGAAAAAAAAAATTTCGGAAAAAAAAAAATTTCAAAAAAAAATTTCGGAAAAAAAAAAAAAAAATTTGGGAAAAAATTTTTTCGGAAAAACAAGAAAAAAATTTCAATTTCCTTAATTCTCTTTAAAAAAATCCCAATTTCCCTTAATTCTCTTCAATTTCCCTTAACTTCCCTCAATTTCCCCTCATTTTCCCAAATTTCGGGACGAAACTCTTTTCCAGTATGGGGCCGGTATAGGCCCTCCCCCTCACCAAGTATCATAGCCATGCGACAAACAATGTAGACGTAACAGCATTTTTTAGCGTTTGTTACTAACGGACTAACGGACGGACAGACTAACAGACGGAGAGACATGGTGACTTATAGAGCTGCTACCCGCAGCTAAAAATGGTTTGACCAAACACCTTTATAACGCCGTAAAACATTTGTGTTTGGGTATAAGAGACATTCTGAAACTCATTAAAAGAATGCAACTCCAGAATCGGTAGTAGTTTCTTTGGATTTCAACTTGATGCTATGGCAACAATTTTCAGTTAAGGTTCATTAACACGCAGGCCCGTACGCAGGGGGGTGCGACCGCACCTCCCCAAATTTACAAAAGTATACAAAAAGTCCCAAATTTTGAGAAAAATCAGGTTTTTTTCTCATTTTTGGTCAAAAAGGTCCAAATTTGGGGAAGAAAGTCCACTTTTCACAAAATCGCCCCCCCCCCTTGGGAAAAAAGTCCACTTTTTCAAAATCAGCACCCCCCAAAAAAAAATCCTGCGTACGGGCCTGTTAACACGAAATCACGAATATCATAACGTGCAGAGTACGGGCTTCTTTGTGCTATTTTCAGGTGTCTTGTGGACGCGTCGTGTGGAGAGGTCAAGTATAGAAGATTCCGCTGTGAATTTATAGGGTTAGACAAGGAAGAACTCCTCCCCTATATCATAAAATGTGCGGAAATAAAATAAGTTGAAGCGCGCCCCCAAATATATAACTTAAAAAGTTCTCATGTTGATGGCGTCGATACACGTGAGGGCGCTACTACCGACGCGGTTAAAGCCAGAACAGATCAGGTTGTCATCTTATTTGCCGCTTGAAAGTTGAAAACACAAAAAGCTCATAAACAGTTACCAGACAACTTTTAATAAATGAATCTTTTTTTTTCGCACTAGGTCCTTAAATGGAAAATGAATTTGGTATGACACATCAGTCAAGTGTATTGCTCGCAATGAAAACCTATGCCGTTAATTTCTATATGTTACTTACAATTACTTATCAATTATCTGGCTTTATTACACTCAGGAAATTATTTTTGTTACTTAATAATTAATTTTGAGGTGAAAAAAGTGAAATTATTTAGTTTTTGCCATTTTTGCCGGCAACAACTGGCAAAAACTGCCAATCGGAAAAAACGCAATTAAAACCATGGTTTTCTCCACCTGCGGCAAAAACCTGTGAACCCTGGTTAAAACAAAGACCTAAATTTTTTCAGGTTTTTTGCAATTCGATGTCTGATATGTGAAAACGTTGCTATCCGAGCCCTTAACCCTAGGATGATTTAACCACCTACTAATAAAATCATTCCTTGATTTCAATTTAATCCATGGATTTCCTATCAAAACTTGCACTAGAATCCACAACATCCTCATATATCAGGGGTAGTTCTTAAACCCCAGAATATTTGTACATTCATTGAATGACCTTTGAAAATTTGGGTACAAAAACTCATACTCTGCAACCTGAGAACAAATTTTGCACTATGATTATGTAATTGAGGTTATTGGACTATGCCATTGGGATGAGGCTATTGTGGTCCATAGTGTTGACTGTTTCCCCTCTGCAACAGGTGTGTAATAGCTTAATGAAAGTGTCTCAAAGTATTTGTAAGTATGTATTTTTGAACCTTATCAATCTCTTGATGATATCAATCATATCATGCAATCATAAATTGATGTTTTTATTTTCCGATTCAAGTAAGATTACTGTGTACGTTTCGGCAAGTAAGGTTGCCTTTTTCAACACTCTATGAGATGCGAGTGCTACAAGCAGTCAACTGCCCATCCTGATGTCACACAGGAGGAGTTATGGTGTTGGCTCAACTCTTTCTTGTTTCGCTAGCCACTTTATTCTGTCATTTATTTGATTAGTTACTACACAGATCAGGAAAATCGGTATAAATGTCTCATTTAGGCCAAGCCATCACCATATGCTAATTAGGGTCAGGGGTTATGGTTAGAGTTAGGGTAAGGATAGTTAACCCCTGACCTTAATCAACATATGGTGATGCTTTGTCTTTTATATGATGTATTGTTGGTCGAAGCAGCAGAAAAAAAAGTAGTTCACAGCATCTTGCGAATGGTAGCGAGCTTTAGCAAAAATTGCATTACTCAATTAATAGCGAGCGTGTAGAAGAATTCAAATATCACATATATACTTTTGTAGGTCCTGTGGTTCTTGAGTTATGTTGTAAAGAGGGCTGAAACAACAACACTTTTGTAAAACGTACATAACTCATTAACAACAATAAATTAAGCAAGTTTTCAAAGTATATGATTTGTAGAATGAAATTTTGCAAAACACCAAAGTGTTATTTTTCAATAATATACCGTAGAATTCCGTCTAGAAGCACATATGCCTCTAAACGAGGGTTTTTTTTAACGAAAGATATGAAAGGCCAATACCCTTCTCAAAAACATTGCAATAGATTGGTCTTACAAATATACATGTTTGTACAGCCGCCTTTATCAGTAATATATTTGTTCAAACTCCAAATAACGTTTTTGTTGAGAGTGTCTGCCTTTTGTGTCAAAAAAACCTCGTTTAGAGGCATATATATGCTTGTAGACGGAATTTTACGGTATGGATTCAGATAATGAAAATCGATATTTTTGGCTGCTTCGACCAGCAATACCTCGTATAGGGCCTACCCTTAAATGAGACATCTAATGGAATACCTCCAGATAAACCAACTGGCAGCACTATGTTTGGCACTGGGAAACAATCTAGTGTCCTGATGAGCAGAATGTCAACATCTATGGAAACAGCACACAAAGGTCTGTTCATACTACGTCGCAATTCGCTGGCCAAGTGATGTAATAATCGGCAATTAGTGAAAATAATTCTTGATTATATCATGCTGCATTAGAACGTTCATGCGGTACCTCTGCATTGAACCATATCGTGTTGTTCACTCGCACCTGAAAGAAGCGGTATTGTATTCAATCTACGATTACAGACATACACAGGTGATGAGTACAACCTGCTTGTGGTGCAGCGTGATATAATCAAAAATTGTTTTCACCTATTGCTATGGTAGTTAATCCGTTATTACATCACTTCGCCAGCGAATTGCGTTGCTGCAAAATAGCGCATTGCGGTATCGCAACAAAGTTAAATACATTTTAACTTGGAAATGCGAAGAGTTGCATAGAGTTGCGACAAAATGTAATCAATATATCGGCAACACACCACACCGCAAAGCAATTGTGGCAAACCTTAACTTAATAAAGAGTTACGTGTATGGAGACTTTCCAAGCCTCTCAGAGAAGATCTAAATCATCTGGAAAAGAAGTACACATTTCGCTGGACATCGCTTTTGGAGCAAGAGCGAAAACTGATCAATAAGGACACAAACACATGGAGATGACAAAGTATTACATACACTTGCATCTCATCTGGTGTTGAAAAATGCAACAGTGCTTGTCAAAACGTACCCAACTCAAAAAGGGTATTTCACTCAGATCATAAAAAAAAACCCACTTTTGTTTCCACTGATCCTTAATTTTAATGAATCTATGGACTCTATCATAGGCATCACTCTGATGGAATATTACTAGTAAAATACACAAAATGTACTTTTGGTCCACATTCTAAAGCTACTTTATTCTGTTAATATAAATTATACAAATAACATACATATGTTGAAGTGATAATAATTTTATACAAATTTACTTTACATAATCTGTTACAAATACATTGTAAAAAAGTTAGTAACAAGGTTAGTGTTAAACTTCAATAGCTGAGCACCAATGATGCAGTGGTTCATCACACCATAATTTGCAATATCAGGTAGCAGGGTCTTAGGCAGGTTTGAAAGATTGGGTGTGTAAATTTAAAAAAACTGGGTGTGTAAATTTTAGAATCCCTTTATACAGTGGAAATTTCTCTTATTGGCATGGTGAAATTACAGCTGAAAGATGACTGTACGCTTATTTTGGGGCTTTAAATGCACAGTGAACAACAAATTCCTTTTGTGACAAATTGAACCTCCTGTAAAATCTCTTCTAATTGTTCTAATAGTCAAAGATATTAGTCCCAATAGCTTAGTGCCGTGCGTACCGCTAGGCCAAAAGAAAAGTTGTTTGCTTGCCCTCGTCCGACCGACCGTCTCAGCAGTCCCTACCTTTTGAGCTTAGGAACCTGTCAGCTGAATTTACACTCTGTCCCTGAACGACGATAAATTGGGATTTTACCGATGAGGAAGCACACTTTTCCCAACGCAACAAAAAGCTCAGCGACGCAGTGTAAATCCAGCTTTAGGCACTGGATTTGTGGTATATAATATATAACAGCACTGACAATTCACCACCCATATAACAGCACTGACAATTCACCACCCATTATAATTGAGCGAAGGTCAAAATTATTAATATAATTATCATGTGAGTAATATTGGTTATAATTCTCATAAAGAAATTTCTTCAAAAAATGGGAAAATAAAATTTCCTGTCCACACTGATGCTTCTTCTCATTGTGCTATTCCAGTTGAAGTCCATACACCCTGGAAGATATGACTTCATTCTTCCACATTTTTAATGGGTTACCTGAATATATGGGTGACTTTTATTTGAGGGTGATTAACTTGTGTTACTGTCTTTCTGTACGGGTGTGAGTCATGGGTAATCACCAAGGACATGGAAAACAAGATCAACGCCTTTGCAACATCTTGCTACAGAGTCATGTTAAACATCAAGCGTGTGGATCGGATCCCAAATGAAACCATCTACAATCTGAGCAACACCACTCCACTGGTTACCAGAGTCAAGATTCATCAACTCAAATTTCTCGGCCATATACTGCGTCTTGAAGATGACAAGCCTGTGAAAGAATATGCCCTTTATATTCCACCACATGGGAAGAGGAAACCGGGACGGCCGCGCACACTGTACTTACAGTATGTCCAGCACCTCCTGGAAGATACTGAAGGGATGCTGCAGCCAAACAAAATTGTTTAGATTGCCCAAGATCCCAATAGTTGGTAGCCTTGATCAAGGCTTCCCCCTTTACTTTTTCTCTATTCATGCTCTTCATAGGACCCATGTATAATCAGTGCTAGAAGTATCATATACTGGACTCTCAAATTTTTAATCAGGTCAGATTTCTGGCTACATGAGCTTAGGGAGGAAGTCTGCCTTGTGGGCGTGGGCATTTTGCTCAAACACTACCCCTGCAGTGCACAGTATGCCTGGGGTAAAGTAAGATATTAAGAAAGTCCACTATGACACTATCTGGCCTAACAATTCAAATGTCAAATAGATTTTTACAAAGTTATGATAGTAAAATAATTATTTTGAAAGAATAACTTCAAAATTTTGAAACAGAATTTTTTGGAAGATGTGGCAAAGCTTCCATTTTACATTCACTAACTATGGACACCAAAGGACTTGAAGCAAGTTTAAATAGTTGGAGAAAGCTTGTAGTCATCTGCTCCGCAGCCGACTGATGATGATGATTAAGGTCATATCTTCCATAGGTGGTGTAAAAGATTTCAACTGGAATAGCCCATTGTTTGTTGAAAACTTAAAAACCTAAAAAAGACACCAGAAAGAAAAATTATACTTTTGTACATAAAGATAGGATCAACTCATATTGGGTTTAACTTGTGCCATTTTTGCCTCTTGTACATACAATGATACATTCCTTCGTAACCCCCTGAGAACCACTGCATTTCTTACCATGTTTCTGATTGGTTAACTATGTGATATATTTATCTGAGTGGCCAAGTATCTGACGGATCCTCAACTCCATACAACCACAGATCAGGGATGAAAACAAGCACATAATTTCCTGAAACTGCTTTAACATTTCCTGAAAATGTGTATATGGTGAATCCTCAACTCCATACAACCACAGTACAAACTCTCAGCACTCAGGCTTCTTCTACCCTGCAGAAGTACACCACCAGATTCCTATAGCTGCCACCCCCATAGGTACACTGCTGCCGAGCAACTTCATTGGCACTAGACTAAAGTACCTGTGTGGGTACTCAAAGTATACACATTGGAATCACACATACAGAACACACACTGGTATTGGATTGTTACTGCACTGATACCCTAGAGTACCAATAACCTCCAACCCGATCCAGTCCCCTACATATTTGCGATTTATTCCATATTCATTATGTGATAAAGATTTAGGGGAATTGATCGAGATTCAGGTTCCTGCCCTAGAGTCGCCACAAAGTAGCTGGACAGCAGTGTACCTCTGGGGTCAGAAGCAAATGAATCTGGTTGTGTACTTATTCTGTGAAACTTCCAACCTAGCCAGCACCTTGTACACCACCACAAATCATCTGGATACGTGACGAATCAAGTTCCACAGAAGGCTTTCACAATTTGTAGTCATCTTCACACACATTCACAAAAGAAATAAATCAAGAAAATAAGAACCTGTTGACAGTTAGATTTCTTGAATTGGCTACAGACACACATGTTCTAATACTGTAAAAGTAGAAATTTTCGCGAGGATTTTATTTTCGCGAATTGACATAAAATCGCGAAAATAAAAACTCGTGAAAATAACCTTTTGCATTAGGTTTCTATTGTATCAATATCAAAACCGCCAAATTTAATTCTCGCGCATTTGACAAAATCTTCAAAATCTCGAAAATATCTTCTCACAAAAATATTGACTTTTACAGTATTATGCCAAATATTGTTCAGGAAATCGCAGGAAATTTAGCTGAAGTACACTATTTTGCCATAATTGAGAGAGGTACAGTATTTTGGCACCATCTGTAACAATCCAATATAGCCACTTATATAGTCTTCATATCCTCTTATATGAGCTGCATTTTCAATGTTTCACAAGTCTTCCGCTAGCAATCATAAGAATTTTTCCAGTGTTGGTAGTGGCGGTGTGGTCTTAAACGCGAGTCCAGTCTTCTTACGTAGTGCTGTAACAGCTTTCCTGGCCACCGGTTTGGAGTTGGCGAAACTCTGTATTGGTACGGTTAAGGATAATAATTTCATTTATGGTCTGTAAGATCTGCCGAGACCTCAAAATAAATCTGACAATGTTAAAAAGCAATCCGCATTCCTGCCAAACCCTATACTACTTGAGCAATACTCGGTGGATTTATGGCCTGGGATTTAAGGGATCTAAAATGAGCGTTTATTGCGTTTCGACAGTATTTTTGTGGGACATGAGAGCACCTCAGACCTATCGAATTGCATTCTGAATACGAAGCATGTCTTTCTGATTTCAAATAATTTTCATTTTTTGAAAATCACAATATAATACAAATTTTATGACAAATTATAAAAATTTGATATTTTTCAAATTTTGATATATAACAGTCCTCGAAGTAAATTATATAAATCTAATGACATATTCTTAAAGTGTAAGTAGCAGGGAGGAAAAGCCGACGGTCAATTGAAAATTTTGACCTTTTGAAGATATGGATTTTTTTCCCAAAAAGCCCTAATTTTTTTTGGTGTTTTGGGAAAACAAATCCATATCTTCAATACGAAAGGTCAAAATTTTCAATTGATCATCGGCTTTTCATCCCACCTACATACACTTTAAGTATAAATCATCAGATTTATAAAGTTTACTTCAAGTACTGTTAAATATCAAAAATATCAATTTTAATGATTTGCCATAAAATGTGTATCAAATTGCGAATTTCAAAAAATCAGAATTATTTGATATCAGAATGACATTCTTCGTATTCAGAATGCAATTCGATATGTCTGATGTGCTCTAATGTCCCAAAATAAATACTGTCCAAACGCTCATACCCCAGCCCTTAAGGATGGAGAAATACATTGGGTTATTCCAGTTTCAATCAATATACCAGAAGACATGACCTTAATCTCACACAGGGAGTGTGCTTTTGAAACATTGCTGCCTCTCATATAATTCTGTTTAATAATGGGTGACAAAATGCAAGATATGCACAATGCCTGTTGCTCATTCATAACCTCATTAATAAACGCGATGCGTGCGATCCAATCATATTTTATTATTTGTGAAAACGCGAACGCAAATCGAGGTCATTAATATCTCACAATTGACCGCAAAATGCGTAATTGTTCCAATGTCGCACACAATTGACTTCTGCGTGCGCCCGTATTGTCGTCCAACGAACTGCGCTTGCGCTGGCTGGCTGCCGTATTTGGATTGCGCGCTACCATATTTGCACAGATTCTGATACGCACTTTTGTTATTGGTCGTTTTGTTTTAGCCTGACCGATTTTGGGAAAGGGAAGATGTAAAAATTGCTATTTTTACAAACTTTTGAGGAAAATTTTGTGTTATTTTGTAAAGTTAAAAAGATCAAAGTGACGGTTATGAATGAGGTTAATAACTTTGCATCTGTTATATGCCGGGCATTGTGAAAAATCTAAACATTTTGCTTTGGACCTCGGAATATCGGGATATTCCTTGGTTCCAAAGGCAAAATGTTTAGATTTTTCACAATGCCCTCCAAATAACCGATGCGCAGTTATTAACCTCTAATTAATGTTCACCCTTGGTAAACTAAATTGTGACCAAAAACATGTAACAACCTCTTACATTACAATAATAATAATAATAAAGGATACACTCTTGAAGAACTTCTCATGGCCTCCCATGCCGTTGTAACCTTTCTTTGTAATTGACTGGCTTTCTCTAAGAGGTCTCTTGGAATTGAATAGACTTGAATTACAGATGGCTGACATCACTACTGCATCGTCCTCTTCTTGCTCTTTTAACTATGAATAAAAGAAATATAAAGGTTAGTATATCACCTGATGTTTTTAGGAGCGTGTTTGGCAGTTGGGACAAAGACAACAGCAACTTTGCAGCAACATTTTCAATTGTAGCTAAAATTTGCCTAAAAACATCGAGAAGAGCAAAGCTTTGAACAAAGCATATCAAATGAACGACAAAACCAATCTTATAATATGAAATACTAGTAGATTAATTTTTCTAAACCTCGATTTTTTTGGCATATTTGTAATGTTTACACATGTTACAACTTATCCCTAAATGGAATCAGCCAAATTTGTTGTGTTTATCAGGTCAGGTCACCAGAGCAATTTTGACATGTCATATTCAGACATTAAGTCTCACATCGAACTGCATGTTAAACGGCCAAAATAGCCAGTGGGTGTTCTGTCATTTTACATTGTTATTTTTGCCTAAAGGGGACAGAAACCTTTCCTGACAGTTATTACTAATATTATTTCAATATTTTGAGTAAAGAATAACAAACTTAAGGGATCTGGAATGAGCGATTCGACAGTATTTTTTTGTGAGACATGAGAGCACATCAGACATATCGAATTGCATACTGAATACGAAGAATGTCTTTCTGATATCAAATAATTTTCATTTTTTGAAATTTACGATATAATACAGGGTGTCCCAGAAAAAAGAGGCCCCTCATTGCGCCCTCTTTTTCTCCTATTTCTTAATAGTTGATAAAATATATTTTGGTATGTAAAGAAACCTTTAATCGTTAGCTTGAATAAACCAAAACAATTATTTCAATCGGCTCACAACTTTTGAAGATATGCCCTTTTGAATAAATGTACCCGTTTTTCACTCTGTCCACGGATAGCAAACAGAGTGGTTGGGATGGCTCATGTTGTGGAGTGGCCTGCACGATCACCAGACCTCACACCACTTGATTTTTTCCTTTGTGGCAAAATCCAAGATCTTCATAAGCGTATTACTGAATGCATTCGCAAGTATCCGGCGCACAAGGATGGTTCATAGCGCAATTGATGCAATGAGGACCAGGGCTGAAACCTGTAATCGCCAAGGAGGCAACCAGGTAGAGGTCAGAGCAGCATAGTAAACTCACTTCAGAAAAACCAAATACAAACCAAACAGCCTTTTAGGGCTACCTTTTATCCTAAAATGAGAAATGACTTATGTTGTAAATAAAAAAAGAAAGCAAAAAACAACAAAGTATGAAAGTAAGAAACATAATAAAACAAAAATGCATAAATAACCAAGAAAAAACAAGTAATTGCAAGTAAAGCAAAAGAAGTCCCATTCGGTATCCATTTTACCCACAAATTAATGATACTATTAACAAAATCCATTGCCCAACCCACTGGTAAATCCCATTCCATATATAATGTTATTTTATAAAGTTATCATTGAGGAATGTTTGATATTCATGCATGGTATGTGTACTTTTGAAGTAGCGAAACCTTTTCCGTGGACAGAGTGAAAAACGGGTACATTTCTTTAAAAGAGCATATCTTCAAAAGTTGTGAGCCGATTGATATAATTGTTTTGGTTTATTATAGCTAACTACCTAAGGTTTCTTTACATAGCAAAATATATTTGATCTACTTTTCAGAAATAGGAGAAAAAGAGAGCGCAGTGGACACCCTGTACAAGTTTTATGACAAATTATTAAAATTTGATATTTTTCATATTTTTGATATATAACAGTCCTCGAAGTAAATTTTATAAATCTAATGATATATTCTTAAAGTGTATGTAGCTGGGAGGAAAAGCCGACGATCAATTGAAAATTTTGATCTTTCATATTGAAGATATGGATTTTTTCCCCCCAAAAGACCTAATTTTTTTGGTGTTTTGGGAAAAGAAAATCCATATCTTCAATACGAAAGGTCAAAATTTTTAATTGATCGTCGGCTTCTCATACACTTTATGTATAAATCATCAGATTTATGAAGTTTACTTGAGAACTATTAAATATCAATTTTAATCATTTGCCATAAAATGTGTATTACATTGCGAATTTCAAAAATCAAAATTATTTGATATCAGAAGGACATTCTTTGTATTCAGAATGCAATTCGATATGTCTGATGTGCTCTAATGTCCCACAATAAATACTGTCCAAACGCTCATTCATACCCCACCCTTAAAATTTGATGGAAATCATTCATCATAACTTTAATAATTGCCTGTCTCTTGTATGCTGAATATCATTACTGCTGATGGATGCATTTTCTTCGTGCGGACAATTCTACTTTGGAACAGGCTAGTCTGCAGAAGTAGTTGCAGCACCATCTGTCAATGTTCTGCAGGCCATAGCTCTTGCAGCAGTGAGGGTCTTACACCATATTGCTACTCACCAAGTCATAATCAGCTCTCCAGTTCCTTTTACTCACATAGTTTGTTGTTCTGCACTCTGCGCATTTCTGCACATTTATGGTCATGCATCATCACCTTACTCTTTTGATAAGCTTACCTTTGTTATACCATTTTTCAACCCGATGTGACAGTGACGTCAGTGTGCATTTCAATGGGCACAGCTTCAAATTGTACTGCTCGCTCAAAGTGATGGCATACACATGTGCAGCTTCAAATTGTACTGCTCGCTCAAAGTGATGGCATACACATGTACAGCTTCAAATTGTAGCGCTCGCTCAAAGCGTTGGCATACACATGTATGTGCTTAAGACACCACATAGATTAGCGTGTGAAACAGCTGCCTCAACATGTTGACATCAATGCCACATCAGTGTGAAAAATGGTGTAGAAGAGTAACACTTGAAGACTTTGAAACTTGAAGGGTGGTTTGTTAACTATAGACTTCTGCACAGAACTTACCCTCTTTCTTTTAGTTGCAGCAGAGGTAGTCTTGATATATGGCACATTAAATTCCCTGCAGTCAGTTTTGGCTTGTATACTGGGACTTGGTTCCAGAAATGTTGGAGTAGCTGGGCTTCCTGGGTTCATCGTTACATCATCCAGATCAATGGACTCGTTCCCACTCAGATTTGGTCTTTGTAGAAGGCTAGGTGCAGGACTGCAATAAAATTGAGGTTTGATTCTTTTTATAATATTTCTGAATACATCTTGGTGAGTTTACAGTATGATATGACAAACCAACCACTGTTGCCCCATACTGGGGGGGCACAACTTGTAAATGTACCAACAGAAATATTATTTTGCCGACGTTAAGTTGTGAATTGTGGACCCCAATTGTTTTTGCCCAGTGTGCTTCTACAAATTCTAAAAAGTAAGGGGAGGGGGATTCCAAGCCAAATTTTTCCCAACACGTTTATGTTTTTCACAGTGTGTTTACGTTTATTTATCATTCTTATTCAGTGGGAGGGGTCTAGTTCATAGACACATAATCTGATTGGACAATCGCAGGATTTTGGGTGTCGTCTGTCAGGCTGTAGACAACCCCACGTCATCATGCGTGTTGAAAACGCATAACACGCTCGTAGAGGTTTGCGTATGTATCGCGTTGTATCATGTATGCGTAGATGCAGTGCGGAATACTCGCACGCGCTAGCAGTACACGCATCAAAAGATGTGAAGTTGTAAACAAGTTTTGTTCATTTTAGAAAAAGGGGAGTTTTTATGATGATAACATAATTTTTGCTTTAAATAAACGATAGGAATTTTAATTTTGACTATCCTCTACCTATGATAGACGACAGGCAGGTCCAATATTTACTACTCAAAATATTGGAACTGCCTGTCGTCTATCACACGGTAGAGGATAGTCAACATAAAAATTCCTATCGTTTATTCTCTAAATATCCTTCAATGTGGTAACGTCAACAGCCAACAAGGCGGTTCTCGAACCACGAGTCTCGCCTGCTTTTGTGACCGCCTGCTTTTGCGATAACTGTTGGTAGAGAGGTAAATGAATTTGGCGGTTATCGGCTGGGCACGATTATCTGGCCGATGGTAACTGTACCCACCAAGTTTCATGCCCATGCAACAGTTTTTACTAATATGACCTCAGATGACCCTGGTGGCCCTGAAATGACCTTCTAAAATGTTGGCTCTAAATGTTGACTGTACCCCTCGTGCTAAGTTTCATGCCCATATGACAGTTTTTACTAATTTGACCTCAGATGACCCCTGGTGGCCTCGAAATGACCTTCCAAAAATTTGGCTTTAAATGTTGACTGTACCCATCAAGTTTCATGCCCATACGAAGTTTTACTAATTTGTCCTCAGATGACCCCTGGTGACTCCGAAATTACCTTCCAAATATTTGGCTTTAAATGTTGACTGTACCCACCACGTTCCATGTCCATCCAACAGTTTTTACTAATTTGACCTCAGATGACCCCGAAATGACCTTCCAAAAATTTGGCTTGAAATGTTGACTGTACCCACCAAGTTTCATGTCCATATGACAGTTTTACTAATTTGACCTCAGATGACCCCTGGTGACCCCAAAATGACCTTCCAAAATTTGGCTTCAAATGTTGACTGTACCCACCAAGTTTCATGTCCATACGACAGTTTTTACTAATTTGACCTCAGATGACCCCTGGTGACCCCAAAATGACCTTCCAAAAATTTGGCTTTAAATGATGACTGTACCCACCAAGTTTCATGCCCATACAAGTTTTTAATAACTTGACCTCAGATGACCCTGAGTGACCTCGGATGACCCGTAATGACCTTCCAAAAATTTGGCAAAACCAAAGAACTATTTCATCAAAGTAATAAATCAAAACAGAAAGATGCTTCCTTTACGAGTTATCACTCATTGAAAGTGCTACTTAGCTATACTTTACATGGAAAGTGACTATCTTAAAGTCGTCATATTTCCTTAATTACATGACCGATCAAGCTGTTATTGGGATATGTGATGCACAGTTGAAAATTAATTATTAAAAGATTTGGTGACCTCAGTTGACCTTTGACCTTGTATGTGACCTTTGACCTCACGAAATTGGAAAAAAAGTATGTTGCGCTGAAAAATCAAATTTGGCAATACCAAAGAACTATTTCATCAAATAAATCAAAACAGAAAGATGCTTCCTTTACGAGTTATCACTCATTGAAAGTGCTACTTTGCTATACTTTACAAAGAAAGCGACTATCTTAAAGTCGCTCATATTTCCTTCATTACATGACCGATCAAGCTGTTATTGGGATATGTGATGCACAGTTGAAAATTAATTATTAAAAGATTTGGTGACCTCAGTTGACCTTTGACCTTGTATGTGACCTTTGACCTCATGAAAATCTAATCAGGTCGAGTACCTCTGGCCACGCAACTCCCCACCAAGTTACGTCACTGTACCCCATACGGATCTCCAGATAATCTGTTCACAAGGTATTTTGCTTATTACGCATATATTATGCAAATTAGGTACTTAATTACCATATTTTACGCTCAAAATCTAATCAGGTCGAGAACCTCTGGCCCCGCTTCTCCTCACCAAGTTACGTCACTGTACCCCATACGGATCTCCAGATAAGCTGTTCACAAGGGTTTTTTGCTTGATACGCATCAAATACGCATAAATTATGCAAATTAGGTACTTAATTAGCATATTTTGCGCTGAAAAAAATCTAATCAGGTCGAGAACATCTGGCCACGCTTACTCCCCACCAAGTTACGCCACTGTACCCCATACGGATCTCCAAATAAGCTGTTCACAAGGTTTTTTTTGCTTGATACGCATCAAATACGCATACATTATGCAAATTAGGTACTTAATTAGCATATTTTGCGCTGAAAATCTAATCAGGTCGAGAACATCTGGCCACGCTTACTCCCCACCAAGTTACGTCACTGTACCCCATACGGATCTCCAGATAATCTGTTCACAAGGTATTTTGCTTATTACGCATAAATTATGCAAATTAGGTACTTAATTACCATATTTTGCGCTCAAAATCTAATCAGGTCGACACCCTCTGGTCATGCTACCCCTATAAAGTTTCATCATCATAGCACTTACGGTTCTCAAGATAACGCGTTCACAAGCTTTTTCCAACACACACACGCACACACACACACGGACACACACACACCATAGTGATTACTAAGTCTCTCCCTGAACATTCAGGCGAGACAAAAAGGGGGAAAAGCTGTATCCAAGATCTGAGTAACATGTACTTTGTTTCTTCACCCTATACACAAAATTGTCTATTGCTGACCCCCAATTTTTTAGCCATGGCCTGTCGTCTACCGACAGGCTAAATTGAACCTACGGCAATAATGAGCAGGGGGAACTAGCTATGCCACTGCCCCCATATCAGATCAATCCACAAACCATTTAATAACAACTTGGACTGACACATTGTAGGCATAATGCAATACAGATAACAAAATAATGAAGGTTTTTTTGCTCCTTATTTTACCTATATATCTCAATATCAGTATTCTGATTTCATTTGGTCTGATTGTAGACTGGTTCTATTTTGCAAAAATTTGTTCCTAGCGGCAAGTTTACATAAAAGTTGGCAACCAGCTTATTTTTGTTAATTTGGGTATGCTGACCTCGAATCCACTGTCTGCAAATTGTTCACCTAGCTTAGAAGTTTCAGAAAAAGAATAGTTTGCACTATCTGCGATGTCTAGTTAGCATGTTACACAGCAAAGAGTCAAAAGATATATAGGATTCAATGGAATTTGCATTCATTTATCATCTATCTTGAGTATCTTCTGAACTTGACATTGCAGATAGTAAAAACTTCTTTTACTGAATCACTTTAACTTCAGGAACAGTTTGCATCTGTTCATATGAAAAACTTAAATTGTTTACCCCTGCATAACATGAAAATTGACCTCTATATGTTTAACCCCGCTAATATATTACATTTTTGTGATCCTTAGACCCAGATGAATAATTTGACATGTTTTTTAGTGAATTTGGAGCATGTTTAATTTTTTCCCCTGTATGAGCATGTACAATGTAAGGGGTTTGGGGTCTTTTTTAAGGGTCACAGGGTTCCAATATAGCTTGGCAGACAAAAGAATTTGAATTCAGCATACCCGAATTAACCAAAATTATTTGGTTGCCAGCTTTTACATGAACTTGCCACTTGATGCTTAAATAAGCACATATTTTCAAAATTGAACCAGTCTATTGGATCAGATCATGTCGTATATGGTTTAACATCCCCTCTGAAGGTTTATTTGCCCAATTTGAAAATGTGCCATGCTAAGAACTGAAAAAAAAAATCTGAATATATAATTTATTAACAATTGAAGTTCTATTTAATATCCCAGCAAGTGCCTCCCTCCCAAGTCTGAACCAATACACGGATCTGTGGAGTACCTTTACGAGCATCACCCTCTCTGGAGGTTTCTGAAAACTATGCAACAACAACAAAAAACCTTCCAAAATTAAAAATTTTCTTTGCCTTATGCAACCACTTCTTACCTTTCCATAATTAGTCTAGATATTGCACTTTTGCTCCCCGAGCTGCTCGGCGACTCAAGCGCCCTCTGTAGAGTGGTCATCTTGTCTTTCATGGCGGCTTTCTCTGCCTCGACCTGATTGAGGTCATCCTCTAAACTTCTCACACGTTTCTCAAGTCTTTCAACCTCAAGAGTCCTTTCCATCACCTGTGAAGTGAAACAATAATAACACCACAAAAAATATATTTTGTTATCATTGGGATAAAAACAAGGAGAGTGTTACTCCAAGAAACCAACCTTAAAACCACAAATGTTGGGTCCAATTTTTATCTGTGCCTTTTTGCACAAATTGTTGTTAAAATCTCAACTTTTTTCGCTGAAAAATGAACCAGTTTTATCGAAAGAATTGTCTTGATACTCAGTAGTACCATGGAAGAAAGAGATAAGAAGGAACCACAACGACTTCGATCTGCCAAGTTTTAATCTGCTTACCTATTGACGCGTGAAATGAAAAGCTATCAATGGTACTTCCTTGCATGTATTGTCCATTTACCGCGACCGATGCTTTGAAATCATTACTGGAAAAAAAAAAAAGCCCAATCCGATCCACGAACAACAAACGCTACCGAAGTAAGATTCTGGAATTTCCCTGATGCTTTGAGCATGCATAGTAGCTTTGTTTCGGGGTTTACAGTCAAACTGTTTTCTCGATCATGTTGTGTAGAAAATGTACTTTTAAAACATCAAAAAGTTCATCAAAATCTGCCATTTTTTTGCTGAGTTTCATCTTTATCAAATAAGGTTAGATTTTGGTGACTTTATTGCGTAAATTTTCGATGAAAAATAGATGTAATGTTCTTAAATAATTCAAAATGTTCCGGTTGAGTCTGGTACACGAAACCTGATGAATGTAATAGCTTACATGTGTATAATCGTAACTAGCTAACTCGTTTCAGTGCCAAAGACGGCCAACTCTGAGAAAAAAGTCATCAAAGTTCGGAAAATTGGGCAAAATGGAACATAGAGATGAAGGGCGCCATCTTGTTGTCAAGTCAAACCTTCCCAGCATGCAACAAGAGTGTTTTTTCGGAAAATTACGGTGTCACCGAATCGATTCGATCATGCATGGAAATTACCGACAATGACCGATGATCATGTTACCAGAGAAAATCCTGTAGTGTGCTTGCACGGAAGGTCATTAGTTCAAATCATCCTCTAGACACGCTACAGGAGACATGCAAATACATGGAGTACAATACCAAACTAATGGGTATTGATCAAAGTAAATCCTACTTGAGAACTCATGAATAACAATGTGAATTAAATGTCGGTAAAGGGAGTGGACAAAGCGAATGCGTTCGTTGTGGTTCCTTCTTATCTCTTTCTTCCATGGTAGTACAATTGCCATTGGGCTATTCCAGTTCAAATCCATCTACCTCCTATGGAAGACATGACCTTAATCTTCCACACAGGGAGTGTGAATTTCAAATAAGGTTACCTAAATGAATGATTCCATTTGAAATCTACACCCTCTGTCTTCCATAGGGGTGAAATAGCCCAAATGTTGACCTCATGATGGCATTTGGCCAAAGATTATTCAGGCATGTTATTGTTAAACTTCAAAGGGAAAAATAAACAAAAGGACCAGCCCTCCCGAATTTTTGCCATTTACGAGCAACAAAACTACTTTTTTTGCCTTATCATAGTTGGATAAGCAATACTGGACTGGGCTGCAGATACAACTTGCATTTCACATTTTGCCCAGAAATCTTACCTTTTTGCCTTTATATGAAGTTTCTTTCTTGAGCCTTTCATTTTCTTCTTTTAACCTCCTTTTAGAGTCTTTTCCATTTTGAAACTCTCTGCAATGAAAAATAGTTCCCAACATTCATTAAAAACCAAAATGATCCCAAAGTTATCCATCAGATCATGAAGTTAGTGTACGAAGACTCAACCAATAGCTGCCTTATAGGCATTTCAACTCTTCCTATACCTTTGTACAGGAGCCAACTGATGTTAAACTGTGATGAATCCAAACTTTTGTAATAACGTGTATACGCAAATGCAAGCGCGCATACACGTCACGTGTGAGCACATAAAATTTGTCATGCCTGGAACCTGTGTGCGTATTCTACACGCTTACAATTTGAATTCAGTATTTTGGAGATAGCGGCTAAACATTGCCGTTTTATTATGTAGTTTTATTGCTGATATCAACAGAGAAATCACTGGTCTTTTTGTAAGGCTGAGTGGCAATGATTAACTGACATTCCACATGAAACAATCATATGAATTATAAGCTTCTTTTCGATGTTGAAATGAATTCAATGTTTATTATTCCGGCGCCGCAAAGTTAACCATGCAGACGCATTGTTGTTAAACAGTGATGAACAACGGCAAAACATGATTGAATCCTTAATTGACAATCTCTGCATTCTATATTGTACACATCTCTTGCAGATACTGTAGGGCCTTCTTGAGATGTTTATTCAATGTAGGGTTTCAACTTGTGCTTATCCTTCATGTAAAACTGCACAGAATTAGCCTAGCACAGAAATAATCTATTGACGGATATATAGCTTTTTTCCGTAAGCTGCTTATTCCTCAATGGAATCTTCACTAAAGCATGAATATATCTTAATTACACCAAGGATAAACCTGAACTTGGCACTTGCTCCTTGGCACGTAAAAGTAAAGGTAAAGGAGACGATCCTGTATAAACAGTGATCGGAGTGCCCATCTCTCTTTCATTGGCGATTGGGCCAGACTCCTCCATGTAATGTAGCTATAGGGGAATCGCTACACCTCCTCTACGAGTCTGTTACCTTCCCAGCATTTAAGAATGCCGGTACCCATTTAAACCCCTGGGTGGAGAGGAGTAATCGAGATAAAGTGCTTATTTAAGGGCACAACACGATGGCGTTGCCGGGGCTCGAACCCACAACCTTCCGATTATGAGTCAGTGCCCATTCCGCTAGGCCACCGTGCTCCCGTTAAAGTTGTAAAAACATCGGGCAGGTTGTTACTTGCTTACAGTGTGTCTAGTTGCAAAGCAGTAACTTGGCTTTTACCCTAGTGCCCCAAATCTTTATCATGAGACCCAATATGTAATATATCGCAGTGTTTCTTTCCATGAAACATTTGATTATCATCTCTTCCATCACTTGCTGTATTACAAGATACCAAAAATGCAGAAAACTGGATCTTGCCCTAGTGCCTAAATCTTTATCACATGAATAAATCACAAATGTTTGGGGACTCGGGTAAGATCCATATTTTGCAACAAGATACCGCAACTGGGTAGAAAATGAAGTGAGGGCGGGTGACAGGACATTCTTAGTCAGTGGGAGTGGCCTGTTACGTAGACACATAATCTGGTTGGACAATCGCATGATTCGGGTGTCGTCTATTTTTATTTTTTATTTTTTGTTTTTTATTTATTCAAGGTTTATTAGAAAAAATGCACTTCGCAGCCAAAGGCTGAATTACATACATGCCTATCAGGCCGTAGATGACCCCACGTAGATGACCCCACGTCATCATGAGTGTTGATAACGCGTAACACGCTCATAGAGGTGCACGTATGTATCGCGTTGCATGCGTAGACGCAGTGCAGAATACTTGCACGCGCTAGCAGTACGCGCAACAAAGATGTGAAGTTGTAAACAAGTTTCGTTCATTTTAGAAAAAGGGGAGTTTTTATGACGGTAACTTAATTTTTGCTTTAAAAAATGGTTTACAGTTATTAAGATAATATTTAACTGACTAAGAATGAGAATAAACGATAAGAATTTTTATTTTGACTATCCTCTACCTATGATAGACGACAGGCAGGTCCAATATTTTTATCGTATCCACTACTCAAAATATTGGACCTGCCTGTCGTCTATCACACGGTAGAGGATAGTCAAAATAAAAAATTCCTATCGTTTATTCTCCAACTCAAAATTGACTTTCATCAGCCTTACCTCTTGAGTGCTACACAGTAAGTTGCCAGTTCCCTAGCTGCTTTTGGCCCATCGCCAGATTCATTCAACATGTCTTCAACTGCTTCAGAGTCCCGGGTTATTACAAGCTGAAATCTAGCAGAAAAAAAACATGAGGTATGGTATGAGATGCAAATTTCCTGTAAAATGTTTTAACATTTAAAAATCATGCTTGCATTGCTGCTGTAGTAATTATTCTAGTTTTGAAAGAATTATGCCTCCCTATTCTGGCTATAAACTGTTATCCATGTTTGGGGACCATAAGACATTTGTCACAAAAGCTATCTGCAATTCCATCGGACATCAGCGATTCTTTTCTCACCTGCAGCAAATCTGCTTTTAAATCTCAACTAATGTCTCACTATATGGATCACAATGATTAAATTGTATTGATGCCTTTTTTACTATTTTTTTGGCTATTCTACCTACAAATATCACACCTACATACATGTACATCACTCTTATCGACTCTCACTAACTGATTCACCACACCCACAAGACACCCTCCCACAAATACTCACACCTTTGCTCACATCTCATACTATATAGCCTTTTTTGTGTCATGCTTTGTGTATGTAGAGTTCCACTGAGTCAGGAGCACTGCACTTTGCAGTGACTGATCTTTTGTGCTTTTAGTGCTCCCCTGGTAGCTCAGCAGACTTCAATTTTGTTGTTTTACCTTTCAAGCAGTTGAAGTTGTTCTCTCAATCTCTTGGCTTCTTTCTTGGCAGCTTTAGCTTCCTCCATCTGAAGACTCAGTAGTGACAATTGTTTCTATAAAATACAACACAGATTATCAAGCATATCAATTCAATTCTGTCCCCATTCACGAGGACATACCACTGCCAATGCAGGTGTCTTCAAGCAAAGAACATCAACTCAACAATTGGAATGTCTTGAATCTCGCAACTTGTGACTTTAAGCTCATTTTTTTTTTTTTTTTTAGCAGAATCAGATCACATAAAAAAAAAAATTCTTGTCCCAAATGAAGGTGTAAGTCAATTTCTTAATCAAGAACCTATTCTCGCATGAGTACTGTTGTTGTTGGACGTTAAAATGGAATTGTAATTGACCATGATAATGCAATTGGTATTCAACCAAACCTTAATAGTACTATCTGTGGCTACTTATACACACATTTCACACTTTCATACAAATGTAAGCTGCTTGTGCTATTTACAGAAATTGACACTTTCTTACAAGTGTGGGCTATTTGTGTAATTGGAAGTCAATTTTGCCTACATGGGGCTACCTGTGGCTATTTACAGAAATTGCAAATTTTCTAACAACTCTAGGCTATGCAATTGGAAGTAAATTTTGCCTAAATTGGGCTATTTGTGCTAAATTACAAATTGAACACTCCTGTAGAGTATTCAGACAATTACAGGTACATTTTGTATTAGTAGGTTTATCCATAGCTATTTGCAAATATTTTACACTTTCTTACAACGGCAGCTATATATATGTGATATTCGCAGAAATTGCACACTTTCTTACAACTGTGGCTATTTGTGCTATAGCAGAAGTAGGCCTGGATCCATACCACGGCTATTTCAGGGATATGATTCAAAGCTTTTGAAATATCCTGAAAGTAGTAGAAAATCCTGAAAAACAGTGTGAAATTGGGCTAAAATGCCACAAAATGGGCTGAAATCAATAATGTTGTGTAAATTTTGGCCAAAAAAATCCAGGAAATCAGGAAAAATCCTGAAGAATCACACCCCTGCTATTTGCACAGATTGCACACACGATAGTACTCCTATGCACAATTATTTTATTTAGTTTCAGCGCTTTCATGATTTGGTAGAACACATGGTTTGTTCACAGCTGTATACCTCACTTAATGTGTCACCTTTATTTGATTTGTTGTTGAATTCAACTGTGTCATTGTCTACAGTGTGTTTTTAATAATATATATATACGTTTACTTGGAACTCAACAACTTGTTGTTTTGTCTTTCTTCTGTCTTGTTGTTTTCCTACATGCCTAGACCGATGATCGGACCAGCTCCAGTAATAGTTATACTGATTTTATACAGAAGTGTCATTTCCTATAGAAAGTGGGCTATTAAAGTTGACATCCTAGATGGAAGACATGACCTTAACCGTTCACACAAGGAGTGTAGATTTCAAATGGAATTGACATTCAGGCAACCCCACTTGAAATTCACACTCCCCGTATGGAAAATTAAGGTCATGTCTTCCATAGGGGGTGTAAGGATTTCATCTGGAATAGTCCAATCTCTGAATGTACCTGTACAAATACGATGAGTGCAGGGCCTAGATTTCGACGAGAATCACAGAATCGATTCTCGTAATGATTCTCGTAAGATTTGGTTGCGAGAATCAACTTCTCTCATTGTAACATACAGTAAGTGCAGTGACTAGGATGGGATTTTGATTCTCGCAAACCAAGACGAAATCTAGGCCCTGGAGTGTAAACCCAAGGCTGTATAAAGAGGATTTTCATGAATTGATGAGAGAGGGGGGTCTTTTTTTTCAATGTAAAATTAGTATTGTTAGTTGTTTTCGGTCTTTTCCAACAGTGCTGGAGGAAAGGAGGAGGCCTTTTTTATTCAAATTAATGTGAGATTCTGAGAGATAAACCCCCGAAATTCCAGAAATTGAAGAGGGTGGAGACGAGAACTAACACATTAATTTTATACGGCCTAAAGTGCGTCCGTACCTTTAGTGTATCAGTTGTTATTTGCTCGCTGGCCAGCTTGTTAGAGATAGTTTTGATTTTGTTCTGCTTTTTCTGCAGCGTGTCGGCAAACTCAGATTTTTCTCGAAGAAACACTGCCTTCTCCTGGTCCTTGCGGGCCAACTCTGCACTAAGGGTATCCAACTCATTCTGAAATAAATAAAAAATATATATTAGGAAGTTCTAGAGTGTTACAAAATCAATCTTATGTACATGTATGTGATGCGATCAAGCAAAATCAGTCTAAAATCGACTCATATGAAATTCCACATATTTTTAATAGTAGATTTGTAAATTGTTAGCTTGACTTATAGGGGCCACCATGCCAGTTAGCCAGTTCACCACTGACAACTGTAACTTTGATGACAGAACAGAATTTACATGGACAAATTTCAACTTCAACCAATTCCCTTAGGAACTTGAACCAAAACTTGGATGACATCTGATGATCCTTTACTGAAAACCCCATGTTTAAAAAGTGTAAAAAGTTATTTTACTGTGGAATACAGCATGCATACTAGCACTACTGCATCAAATGCAAAACTGGATCCAGGAGCATTTTGTTTTAGAACATTGCTCCTGGTTCATGTGAATTTTACAAAGACCAGGAGCAATTGATGGCTATACAAGGGCAAATTTGCTCCCAGCGCCTGCTTATTTCAAGGCTTGACTAAAATATTCCAGTCTAATGCAAACATTGCAACCACTTCAATTCAGGATCGAGTCTCCAAATATTAAATCACCATCTAACTCTTCTTCCAACTTCATCCCAGATATGAATACCAACCTTTAATTTTGACATCATGAGATGAACAAAAACCTTTAATTTTGTATCATCCTCTGACATCATCATCATTATCCCAGAGATGAATACCAACCTTTAATTTTGTAGGGTCTACATCCTCCTCATCATCATCCGGCTTCTCCCAATACAACCTGATAATGGTTCTCATTGTAGATTTGCTCCGGCACTGGGGGCATGTTGATGAAGTCCGCACCCACCTGTGAATACTGTGAACAACAATTGCAGTTAAACCCATGTTACAAGAAGAGTCTCAAAGCATCACTGTTGGTACAATTATCAAATAGGGTGCAACTTGCTAGACTTGAGTTCAGTCCTCGTTTACGGAGTTTAGGATTAGGGTTGGGGTAGGGCAGTCAGTGACAGTGAGTCTTATAATAAGACTAATAGAGATGCACCCTATTCGGCAATTGCTCCTCACTGTTTATAGGAAGAATGAAAATCAAACACATCCAAGTTCCAACAACAATATCACTTGATTTTAAAACGATCTTGTAACTTGCTTACGAGGAATCAGATGTTCTCATTCCGTGGACAGTACCTTAAAAAAATTGAAGCAGAAAGATCCATGAAAAAAGCAAAATCACAGGTCATATATGGCCACGTGTTTTGAACTCGCCACCCTTAGCGTTACATCACAAATATTATGAATTTTACACCAATCAAGTTTCAAATTAGAATATCTCCACAACTGTCAACCCTAAACTAGCAAAAGTATACATTTTTGGAAAGCTGAAGGCATAAGCAATTTAAATATACACATTTCAACTCATTGTACAGATTTCACATCACCAAATAATGTCTCTTGTGGGATTCCGTCCTGATCTGCGGTGTTTTTACATTTCGGTAAAAGTTAACCAACTATAAATCAATAAAAAACAAAAAAATTGTGCAGATTTTGGGAAAAATTTGTGCCAGGTAATAAATGTAGGCTTGAATCTAAGCATCTACCAAGATTGGAAAAGATTCTGGGCTTTTATTCAGATTTTTCATGTATTTCTTAAACCGGCTGCTTCTAGGTAAAATCACAAGTGCTTCTATTTTGAAAATTGGGTGAAAACAGTGTATTGCATTCGTGGTCCGGTAGCTCGGAAATTCAATGGTCACCAATATATTTAATTTAGTTTGTTTACTTGCTTGTATGTTTGTCAGTCAGGAAAACATCACTTTGAAAAATTGAGTCGCTTCAGTAAGGTAGGTAGAGCCATTTGAATAGAGGCCATTTTGTACACAAAGTATAGGGAAATTTATTACTATTGTGCACCCTCAAGCGAGAGTACGTGTGTGAGCCTATACGGAAGACGTTTTGATTCAGCAAAGTTAGACCTGTGCCAAACAAGTTTTGATTAGCATTTGCATATTGACTGATGAGGTGGTTTTGATTGTAATTCATATAATTTATAGCTAAAATTGCAGAAAAAGCAACATTTAGGCCTACTAGGCTATCAGTGCTAAGGTGAGTTATGGCCCGAAATTGGAGACTTGGAGAAATATCAGTATAGAGGCACTGTTAGGTCAATGCATGAACAGGTAAGCTTACCTTTTGTGGGTGTGTGTGTGTGTAGGGTAGGCTAAGCTTAATTATGACAGGCAGCCAAATTGGAGATGGAGAAAACATCGGTATGGTGGCACTGTTATGTAACTGCCTGGATTGGGGGGGTGGCTAGGCTAAGCTTATGATTTCACCAACATGATCAAAGACCCATGTAATTCAACACTTGTATAATTCATGCATTTGCCTTTGTGGTCATGTTTTCCCTGCTGCTTCTGTCATATCTGTGTGTCTGTCTTGCTGTCTGTCATAAGTTTAGCCTGCCTACCCCCCCTTCTACACACACATAAGGTAAGTTTACCTGATCCAAGGCCCGTGTCATGAGCTCCAGCAGCCTTTATGTTTGTTTGTTTGCGTGCATTACCAAATTAACTTCATGTCTCAGACATTATAGGCCTACAGATTGGGATCAACATTGTCAAAATAAATTGATTTTAATTTGTTCCATTACATGTGCTATCTACAGTAGATAGCACATTATTTGAATTTGGCGCGAAGTTGAATTTGGCCCCAAAATGTCAACTTGTGATCGGTCACTCAAAGTGAAGTTATATAATGTTAATTAATATTAAAACTCTTAGGAAATTATAAAATCAAACATCTTGAGGTCCGTGAAGATTTCACATCACCAAATAATGTCTCTTGTGGGATTCCGTCCTGATCTGCGGTGTTTTTTACATTTCGGTAAAAGTTAACCAACTATAAATCAATATTAAAAACCAAAAAATTGTGCAGATTTTGGGAAAAATTTGTGCCAGGTAATAAATGTAGGCTTGAATCTAAGCATCTACCAAGATTGGAAAAGATTCTGGGCTTTTATTCAGATTTTTCATGTATTTCTTAAACCGGCTGCTTCTAGGTAAAATCACAAGTGCTTCTATTTTGAAAATTGGGTGAAAAAAGTGTATTGCATTCGTGGTCCGGTAGCTCGAAAATTCAATGGTCACCAATATATTTAATTTAGTTTGTTTACTTGCTTGTATGTTTGTCAGTCAGGAAAACATCACTTTGAAAAATTGAGTCGCTTCGTAAGGTAGGTAGAGCCATTTGAATAGAGGCCATTTTGTACACAAAGTATAGGGAAATTTATTACTATTGTGCACCCTACAGGGTGACCTTGAAGTTATACAGGGTGGAATAAAAAAAATCCAAATAAAAAATGGGTCACTTAATGCATTGCTTATTACTAACTTGAATTATAAACTGAAAGTAAACAACATTGATTTGGTTAGAGGTTAGGGGGAGCCCACTGATTTTGGAAGAAAAAAAATCACAGCTGTTTGGTAATCTCGGAATACAGGGTGTCCCAAAATATGTTCAAATTTTTTACAATTCAACATATTTTGAACTGAAACATTTTACCCCTAGCCCATACAAAAAAAGTAAGTCCATATTTAGATTCCTCATCAAATTTCCTCTCAGAAAATGTAAACTTTGACTGTGATAGGATAAGTAATTAAAAATTTAGGGCAACTTTTAGATTTTGAAGACATCCGCATTGCTTACTACAGTGTTTAATATGAAAACAGGTAGTTTTGCACATAAAAGTTTGCATTTCATAGACTAAACCAATCATAAAGAGTTCAAAATGATTAAAAACAATTAGCAGAATAAATAATCTTTCAAAAGAGCTCTTAACCATGTCTGTAGCCCATATGGATGCAAAGATATGATCAGTTGATTCAACGCACACACAAAATCTTTATTTCCCATAGACTTTGCACATACCGCCACCGCCTCATCCGCCACCGCCTCATCCCCCACCTCGGTCATTCTGAACTCAAACAACTCTAACTCCACTATCTTAGCTGATAAACAATTCTCCTTTGGAGGTCTTTTAGGGCACACATTTAGCTTCAACATGACACCAAACACACTTCAATACCTTTTGTTTAAGCAGAGATATAACAATTTGAACGAGTCTCGATTTGGAAAAGCGTAACAACACCACCATTTTTGGGTGGCGAGTTCAAAACGCATGGCCATATATATTCGCCATCCTTATCTTTCATCTGTTTTCAGTCAATAGCTCAATAGCATCAAGTCCTATTGTGCTATTGACTGGTTAAACAGGTGAAAGATTAGGATGACAAATTATATTATGACCAGAGATTTTGTTTATTCACAGGTCTGTCTGCTTCGATTTCTCAAGGCACTAAAAGGGTGCATGCATATTCTAGTTACACAACCGCCAAAATGTTACCTTTGCCATGGTTGAGGTTAACAGTTAACAGGGTTGGGGATTTTTTTTAAATTTTTGTTTAAAAAGATTTTTTGATTTAAATCATTATTTTTTTAATTCCAAGAGCTGCTTTAACCCATGATAAAGTCGAAAGAGACCAGTGGAATACTAGACACATGTGCAATCCCACCGGCTATCAAAAAATCGAAACATGTTTTTAAATTGTGAAAATTTCAAAGACAAAATTTGGTAAAATCATGAAAAAAAAACCTATTGAATACTGTACCTTGAAGATGAATTTTAGCAATTGATTTAATCCAAAAGGTGTAGAAGCATTATAAATGAAGTACCGGTAAACAGTCAATTTAAGAATGAAATTAACTTAAATTGATCAAAAATAGTAAAAATCAAAAAAGTTGATTTAAATAAGCGATTTAAAAAATCATTTGATTTAAATCATGATTTAAATTGTCCTGACAGTTAGTGAAGTAAATTATACAAGATACACCCATTGACCATTATAAAAAACACCATGCGGTCTTCAAACCGGTATCTTTATCCCGACTTTCACATGTTCAGGATGAATCAGGCAACTTACCATTCTTCATGAAATGTGTGTCCACAATTACAGGCAGCGATTGGCTTTTCTCCTTCAAAGCCCTCAGTGCATATGGTGCAATTTGAGCGAATCACCATCTTGGTGATTCAATGATTTCTTGTGCCGATGATATACAGAGTGTGCTCTCAAACACCTGTAAAATAGAAACTTGTAGAATATTCCTTACCTCACATTACTACTAGGCGGGTTTTTTATGGCAGGACTCGAAATCAAACCTTTTCATTGCTAATAAAATTATAATAAATAAAATTGCTAATAAATCCCACTTGAGAACCCACTTGAGAACAAAATTGTAAAAAATATACATTTTGTTATAGGCCTAAAATTTTGTGCACAAAAATGTGTTTCCGTACATGTACATTAAGTCTTGGGTTACTCAAGGACTCTAGCTTCGAATTTGCACACGATAGTTACACATTCAAAATGATTCAATGCTAGAGTGCGTTGCTAGCCTATCGTTTTTCGGTCGGACAGGTGGTTATTTATTCTGTTAATGTTAAAATTTGGATGGAAGTTATTTCGATGAGTCAACTGCATCTTTTGAGCAAGATTTGCCTATTTTGAACAGTCTAAAATTTTGCTGAAGTATAACTATAATTTGAGCAACATTTTTGATGCAATCGCTTGTCATGCTTGTCCAATTGGCTGTTTTCTTCTGAACTTCCATTGCTTCACACGGTGTCATGCACATCCGACTAGATTTTCAATGGTCATGGTCTCTAGCCTAGAATGTGAAGCTATCAGACAATCGGTGAGCAAATTCTTGGCTAGACTTCTCGAGCAAGTCTTACTGTCTTAGGATGTAATACACATAACATACTGACAAGAATTGGAAGTCATGATGGAAGTAGCGCGATCTTTTCTTTTAGACCACCCGAGCTATATAAGGTTAAAATCTCGAATTTATCAAATTAAACATTCGCATTAAAGTCATAATGTACGATCTTATTATGAATTTGGTTAATATTTTTCAAACCTGATTTTTTGGCATATTTGTAATGTTTACACATGTCACAACTTGCACCTAAATGGAATCAGCCAAATGTGTTGTGTTTGTAGGTAAACAGAGCAAAGTTCGACATAAAGTCATAATTCAAAAATTATGACTTTATGTCCTCCTATAGAACTGCGTGTTAAACGGCCAAAATAACAAGCAGTGTTTCTTTCAATTTACCTCGTTATTTCAGCTCAGAATGGACAGAAACCATTATTATTAATTAGTATTATTTCAGCATTTTGAGTATATAATTACAAATTTAAAATTGGAAGGAAATCGTACATTAAGCCTTTAAGGTTAAACATGTTTTTAGCAATACAAACATACCTTTTATTAAGGCTTTTACTTTGTCAAACAAGCTTTATTTTGTTCCATAATCCATGTTTTTATCGCAATTTTTGTCGTAAAAGAGCTGAATACAAAACCAGCGATGCAAACTCCAAAACTTTTGCGTAGCACGAACGCTAGATGTACGCTCGTTTTGATGACGATTTACGCTCGCGTATCGCGCATTTTCAAGCGCATTTGACAGGTTTTTACTGCGTGACGCAAATCTGCATTTATTCAAGATGGCTAATTTCTCGAAAACCGTGATGTATTTTTATTTACAAAATTACTTCATTTGACATATTCTTTGCCGCTTTCCACTTAAATCTGATCATCTTTTTATGTGACGGAAGTGATGCTGATTTTATGATGGTATGATTTCTTGCTTTTCCGATAATTTTTAAATTGTTTTTTTGAGGCAAAACTTTCCTAGCATTAGCAAAATGGACATTTTCACTTGTTTTCAAAGTGTTTGGCATTAAATTGGCAACTGTCATGACTGTTTAAACTTGATTGATGCAAAAGTAATAATTTAGTCCCTATACATGATATACATGATATAGCGAGGGTGGTCTAAAGCCAAGGTCAGGAAAAGATGATCGCCGAAGTAAACAACCTTTCATGAATTGATTTAATAAAGACATTATGATGTGACATGAACATGTAGGTAACCCAGGCAAACCTTAGTTAACACATTTGCTAGTCAGCCAAATTCGCCGACAATGTCAATGCATTTTTACATAGAAATTTAAAACAAGTGCCCGAAGAAAGAAACCTACATAAATATGTTTTCTATACTTCACTTGACCCAAATATGTGATTTTTTATGGTGATAAGTCACCCGCACATGGAATTTTAGAGGGATTTGGATAGCAGTTCCATTAAAAAAAAGCTGCTATCATAATGAGACTTAAGATCTAGAAACACCTCCGAAATGCCGTTTTGGGGAATTTTGCTAGCTGAAACTTTTTGATGAAAGTCAATCTTTGACAAGATGTAACTTTGCTACGGAAAGTGCTATGAAAAAATGGTTTTCAGTTTTGGCCTTGTTTACTCAAGGGCTTTAATTTGATATATGAAATGATGCAGTTTGATGGCAAATTTGAATTCACCTGGGATACGTCCTAGAACATGTGAAAATTTGTTGAAATTTTTGAGCTGCGCAGAGTGCGTACACGTGTACAAGTCCATGACAATGTCAATGCATGAATATCAACAATAGTCAATCAATTGATCAGATGATCAGATCATACATGATCATGATGCATGATTAATATTTGATTTATAATTTTATAAATATTTATCATTCATGTTAAGCTTATCAAATCAACTCACCTTTCTTGCCTTTTAATGTCATGTTTTATTGACTTTAAAACTCTCTTCTTTAACCTAAAGTTACAGCTACATAGCCTTAACTTCCGGATGTATATTTAATGTCATATCTATAAATGTATGAAGAATATAGTTCGATTATTAAATACGTTGTTTTCAATATTATTAAAAAATGGCGGGCGTTTAGAGTTGGGCGGTAAACATCATTCCGTTGGGCGATATACGATATTTTGGGTATGGCAAGCTATTTGCGCAATAAATGAATCGTCCGTCTGCAAACTATTGTTCTATAATCTTCACTGATTCAATTTTTATTCTATAGGTGGTACAAAATGAGATTCATTCATTCATTCACTCATTCACTCATTCATTCACTCATTCATTCATTCATTCATTCATTCATTCATCATTCATTCATTCATTCATTCCTCTAGGGCCTACTCTAATTTCACACTTCATTTCTCTGAATAGAATCCCTACTCATTTATTTTTGATCCCGTCGTTTTGATGAGATATAGGGGAACCTGGGGCAAATGGTCCACTTAAACCACTTTTGTTTTATAAAAACATGTAACACTAGGTAGAGCTGATAAAATGATATATGATTGATTACCAAGCATATTTACCTGTCTTTAGCCTATATGCAATTTGTGCAACTGAACCTGAAACCCCGGGGGGGGGGGGGGGGCACTCAACTTAAATTTTGGTAGGGGTGTGCGGCGCGGAACTAAGAACTGATTTTCGGGCAAAATAGGGGCTTGAAGAACTGAAATTAGGGCCAAATTATAGGCTGTTGAGCTAAAAATTTCTAAATTATTTCCAAATTTGAGCTTTAAAGAGCTACAATTGTCAGAGTTTGAGGCTCAAAGAACTGGAGCAGATCCAAATGTGGGGCTTAAGGAACTGCCGGAGAGCCTGAAAAAGGGACCCTTGAGCGCCGCACATACCCGTACCACCTTAACATGTGAGTGCCCCCCCCCCGGGCCTGAAACCTCTTGAAAAGAAGCATGACTACACCAGATAAAATCTTATTTCAGTTGGACCAAATACCCCAACAGCGGGGTAATTGGTCCAGTGTGAATTACATATTCAAATGTCATTTACAAGTTAATCAAAGACATTTTATGTGATGCTATTGCTACTGCACTACACCTCTACCTCATACAGGACTTGAAAAATAAAAACAATTATAAAAATAACTGTCCAATGAGTTTGAATAAACCCACAAACATAGGCCTACAGTTACAAGACTTCGTTGCTCATTTCAAAAGATTGATAATTATACTGGGGTAAATGGTCCAACTGGATAATTCACCCCAAACCGTACCGGGTATGTTATTTGCATCAAATATAATTTATTCCATGTCCTTTACAGCAATTTTAATTTAGGCCTATAATATCAATCATAAATTAGGGGTTCATTCATATATTTTCATGACTAAACGGTTGTTTATGCCCGAGGGGCCGCGAGGGCATAAACAACCGTTTAGTCCCCGGTTTAGTCATGAAAATATATGAATGAACCCCGTTCATACATACCAGAACATTTTGTGATTCTTATTTCATCAAAATAATAACAAAAAAGTTACTAAAATGCACGATTTTCCTGCACTTTTCCTACCCGGCGATCTAACATCCGGGACACCGGAAACGCTGTTTATGCCCGGCTCTCGACCAATCACGCGCGTTGTTACATAGCGTGTATGTATGAACACACAATTACAAGTCTCCATTGCTCATTTTAAAAGCGTGATAATCATACTGGGGTACTGGACCATTTACCCCAAATGCCTACGGTCCATTTGCCCCACAAGGAAATCTTATGTTATTTGCATCAAATATAATTTAATCCATGTGTTCTATAGCAATTTTAATTCGTTTCAATTGAAAGTAGGCCTAATATTAAAACATAAACCTAGTGTGTAATTGTACTATTTTTAATGCAATTGGTCACATTTTACATAAAAAGCAAATTAAATCGATTTACAATGAATGAATCGCAGCCATTTTGAAAAAACTTAATTCAATACACAGTCAGTGGTGAATTATTTTGACATGAGTCTAGACTATCAATATTGAGTGGAATAATTTTGAATTTATTATAAAATCATAATATATAAATTGTGACCACTACAAATGTAAATTTTAGTAGTTTAAACCATTTTTCAATACTTCAACTTCATTTTTATATCTTAATTACCAACCCTTTGTTACAGGGACGCCATTTTTAAATCCCTACATTCACCCTTTACACAAAAATAAACATTGAAGAAACAGGCCTAATATGGGTAGACCTAATACACTATAAGCTTGTTGTCAATTTTAACTGGTAAATCAATGTCTGAAAGCTTCTGAACAACACCACATATCATCTTTTTCAACATTTTACTGCTCTATAGTACATAAAACAAACATCAAACCTACATCTATGTCACACTTCTTCTAGGCCTATAAGCGTAGAATATCTGTATCGATATAAATGTAAACAACTCGAGAAAACATTGATTTATTATCAGTATTTCACTTGCACAAATGATTATTAGTAGGCATGTCCACTAAAAATTGAAGTACTTTTAAATTGATTCAGACCTAACTTATTGGATGGGAATTGATGAAAGAAACATTTTGGCGTTTAAATAATCTTAATCGGACGTTTCATTCCAGAGATATGGCCTTTCGAGTGTCACGGTTTTATATAGGGCTGCTAGAACATGTTAAAAAGTTAAAGTCCAAAAAGGAATACTAACAGAAAGTGCAACTTTAAGGTACTTTTTCTTAATGTATTTATTAACTATCTTATCTGGAACATTATATTTGCTTATAACAACATGAAAATAAGATCATCCTGAAAATTTAATCGATTTTGTTGACATACAACAAAAACTATAAGACCTCAAAACCCATGGTTTGTTTGTTGAAACCTCAAGCATGATCATAGATGGCCGCCATGGAAAATATCTCCATAGAGGAGATGAACAATAAGTGCATTATTTCAAATGAAAAGCGGTAGTCTTAAACATTGTTCAATCTTTTAAGGTCAGCACATTTTATCTTCAAAAATTATTATATTTCATCATGGCATAAGTTTGGTAACATTAATCACTACCAATTTTGAGAAATTTGCTCCAACTCAAAGGTTATCTTTACTACATTGAGCAATACACTGTGTGCATGGAAGCCATGATGGTCCCCGGTTTTATACTCCCTATGAAATGGACATGGTAGTGAGAAGTGCACGGGGAAGTGCATGATTTGAGATGGGCCGCGGTAGGCTTAAACATTCTTAAATTTCTTAACATCCTACACATTTTGTCTTCATAAATAGTTAAATTTTATGAGTATGTAAGTTTGCTTGTCTGATTCACTCCAAATTCGGAGATAATTGCGTTTGAACACCTGATGCACGGAATGGTGTCACTGCAACCTGTTGTAGTTCTCATCTCATTAAATTTTTCATTAAAAAAGTTGATCTCTTCATGCAGGAAGGTCCTCTCTATATTTACTGACCAAACAGGAAAAAGTTTGGTGAATGTTTTCTGGTGGAATCAGGAATTTCTTGAAACACCCTGATATAGGCCTACATTTGGATCAAAACAAGTATGTACGCCATTTAACATGCCTGGGATTTCTTGTATCGATCAGTTTCTCCATAGACAATACGTGTGTGAGTGCACGCACACAGTAAATGAAAAATCGTTCTAGTGGAAACTGTATTGAGAGTGGGCATCCCTATTATTAGTGCCAGAAATTCATAAACTATATATCGGGCCACATATCGAACTCTAAAAGTAGTCGACAGAGGGCAGCATAGCGAAATGTAGGCCTATATAGCAAGAAAACCTTAGATCTGGACCATGGGCCATTTGCCCCAAGTTCCCCTAGGCCACATTGTTCATTTTGATTAGGTATAGACATAATTATTATCACTTTGAACTCACAATCTTATCAAAAGGAATAGTTCCGTTTTATTTTGATGAGAAAACCTATAACTACTAGTATTTACGTACATTGAAAAGTTCTGCAACTCGATCGTTATTCGACAAGATTATGGTCGATTCCACTACAAGAATATTTTCCAACCCCATTCCCCCAATGTCAAAAAGAAATCTACGCCATTGGTGATGAAACGTTAATTCTTCACATTATTTACACAAGATGTTGATGTACGTCCCCTTCCACGATGGCCTTCCACAGCTCCCTAAAGAATCTGCTTCTCAACTCCACCATCCTTACTTATACAATGTGGTCAAAGTAGCACAATTTCCTCTTAATGATGGACTTTCTGATGTTTAAGTATTTGAATTTGCCAATCTTATTCAGGACCCAGATGTTTGTCTTCTTGTCTTTCCAAGATACTCCCAACAGCCTCCTGTAGCACCACGTCTCAAATAAATGCATATCTTCTTCCTGTCATTCTTTGTCATTGCCCAGGTTTCGCACCCGTAGGCCTATGTAGTAATATTGAGAAAACAGTTGCATGTTGCAGTTTGCAATGTATATGATTTGTAGAATGAACTTTTGCAAAACATCAAGGTGTTATTTTTCAATAATATAGTGATCTAGATAATGAAAAATCGATTTTAGGTTGCTTCGACCAACAATACCTCGTCTACCCTTAAATGAGTTTAGCACACACATTTATAGTAAATTCAGCTTTCAACATCAAAATTAGTCCGACAAGGCCCGCAGAGCTGGCACAGTGAATGCTCGCGGGCAACCCAACCCAAACCTCCACGTGGTGTCGGATGGGTAACGCTAACTTGGGCAATGGGGAACAGGCGTGGAAGCGAAGATGTCGGCGTATCCGGAGGACCATGTTTAGTTTTGACCACGGTTTAGCCACTTCTTCTGCTGATTCGGCCTGTGTGGCTCTGAGAAGACACCGTTTGGTTTTTGAATTGAGTGCAAGAAGAAGACAGGAAATTTACGCACAAGCATCCGAGAGGAATTAACGCACAGGCATTCGTATGGAAACACGTACAGCATAGCATAACCAAGGTGCAGTGAAGCATAAAAGTATTCATGGTTTTGTATGGAAACAAAGCTATTGTTCAGAGAGAATTGTACAGCTGGTGGTGCACATAGCCGTAGCAGCTGAAAGCACCAACCCTCTTCAAAAAAAAGCAAAAAAAGCATCAAAATTATTCCAATGTATTTACACCGGTATTTCCCACCTGGTAAATTATTCCACACAAATAACAAATGACTAGCATTCCAGACACCTATTAATGCTGCTTTTGTGTTTTTTTTGTTTTTTTGTGAAACTTGATATTCATCCGTGGTAGGCTATTGTCTTTTGTAAATGCAGTGCTTATTTTTTTAAATGCCTGTGCAAATTATGCTGGTTGGTCCATTTCTTTAAGACCAAACACGGTTAATGCTATATAATCAGAGTGCTATAGTATTATAGTATAATTTCTGATAATTTTTTATCAACATTATCTCTCTACAGATATCTTGAATTCTGTTACCAAGCTGTTTGAAGCCAAATATAAGCGTGAGCTGCGTAGAGCAGACAGGGCAATATCAGAACAAATGGATCGTGTTCAAGTAAGTGGCAAAAATAATATTAATTTAAAGAAAACGTGCAACTACAAGAATGATCTCCAGGATGTCTTTTCCCCCACCAGTCCCAAGTACATGGAATAAAAAACTACTTTTCAAAGAACATTTTTAGGACACTTGATGGCATATTTACATAACGGTGATATTTGATGTGAAGAAGTAGTATTCCTTTTCTTTCCTCAAACCCATTTAACATAGGGGGCAATGGAGGATCCGATGTCAAACTGTGTCAGCCACAGGCATGCGTGGAAGTGATATACGTGGTTTTACGCGGTTGCGCCACAAGCTTGCCGACAAACCGCCCTTGTACATGTGTGGGAGTTTATTTTATTTTTATTTATTTCTTATTTAACCTGGCGTGAACAATAAATGCACTGGCACTGTTTCCCTTTGGTTCCCAGGTGGCACAAAGGCATGTGTAATTGAATTTGCCGTAGAAGTAGTGATGCAACAGAATTAATTACCATAGCAATGGATTACCCTGCACTAGACGTTATGCCGTTCTGATGATTGCATAGATTATCAAAGAATGGGGGTAATTGCCTGGGTCGTAATTCTATAGAATTTTCACATCATGTAAATCACTCGCACCTGTAATATTGTGTCTTTGAAAAGAGCGGTATTGTAGTCAATCTTATCATTGCACACATACAAAGGTGATGAGTGCATCCTGCTTTATAGTGCGGGGCAATACATTCAAAAATAGTGTAAACCCATTGCTATGGTAATTAATCATGTTACATTACTACTTAGACGGCGAATACTTTGACCAGCAAATTGTGCACCTACGTTACCACCAAAGTTGAGATAACACAACGTGTAGTTGAAGATGACAGGTTGTACATTTTCAGTGTTAAAAGCATGCAAATCCATTGATGCTATCACAAGTTTCAAACAGTTGAATATTTTAGCCATGTTTAAACAGTTGCAGTAGACCATGTTTTATAGCCCAAACGTCGTTTATCTGTTTATGTTCAAACAATTCTTCTATGGTATCTTAAATGTTGACCAAATGAATTCTTTTTATGTGCTTTAATGTGAAAATGACTATTGATTAAATATATTAATGTGAGAACTGCATTTGTAAAAACAACTATTTAAACAAAATTCAGCAAAAGGTGAAAAACTTAACAATTTGGTATGAGTGAGTAAAAGCAAGACATTGCTAGATATGCACTAAAACACACAGAAATCTAAAATTTAGATTATTCAAAGAATAACAAATAGGCAAAGAAGTTTCGGATACAGATGAACATAAAATGAACACTACTATAAGTTTAAAATTGGCTGGCAAACAGCACATTCTTGAATATCGAAAAGGGAATAGAGTTATCAGCCTGACTGCTTGTCTGAATTTTTGTTTTTACTTTGGACACGACAAGTGTGTCTGAAAACAATTTTGTCAAATTGAATTTTTTTAAATTCTTTTTAGATCAATGTTTTGATCTTTTAGCAGGATAGATAATGTGGGGAGCTTTTCAGTTATCATCAGTAGAAACGCTTGTGGTTTAAGGGATCTAAAATGAGCGTTTATTGCGTTTCGACAGTATTTTTTTGTGGGACATGAGAGCACCTCAGACCTATCGAATTGCATTCTGAATACGAAGCATGTCTTTCTGATATCAAATAATTTTAATTTTTTGAAAATCACAATATAATACAAATTTTATGACAAATTATACAAATTGGATATTTTTCACATTTTTGACATATAACAGTCCTCGAAGTAAATTATATAAATCTAATGATATATTCTTAAAGTGTATGTAGCAGGGGAGGAAAAAGCCGACGGTCAATTGAAAATTTTGACCTTTTATATTGAAGATATGGATTTTTTTTCCCAAAAGACCTCATTTTTTTTTGGTGTTTTGGGAAAAAAAATCCATATCTTCAATACCAAAGGCCAAAATTTTCAATTGATCGTCGGCTTTTCATCCCACCTACATACACTTTAAGTATAAATCATCAGATTTATAAAGTTTACTTCAAGTACTGTTAAATATCAAAAATATCAATTTTTAATGATTTGCCATAAAATGTGTAGTAAATTGCGAATTTCAAAAAATCAAAATTATTTGATATCAGAATGACATTCTTCGTATTCAGAATGCAATTCGATATGTCTGATGTGCTCTGATGTCCCAAAATAAATACTGTCCAAACGTTCATACCCCAGCCCTTAAGGCATGCTCATAAGAAATTGGAAATTGCGCTGTCGTGTACATGTAAATGTACCCTTCTATACCTAATACGATAAAAATTAACAACAATTTGTCCATGCACTCGATCCTTTCGTGTACCGTATGTCTCTTTCAGGAAGCAGGTGGAGCCAATGGTTCATCTGCAACTGATAGTGGAATGTGCAGTAATCCTTGGAGAAGTCTTGAAGTCATGAGTGTAGAAGACAACACAAAAGCAGTTGACGAATCAGGTTGGTATCATTTAACTTTTCAATAGTATTCTATGTCGATGTCACGCATGAGACGAAAATACACATTTTACTCCACGTGGCGGCGAAAAAAACCCAACCTCCAATGCCCCCCACCCACCCTGAAAACTGACAAATGGTGCGCGGGATGGTGCGTCCTTTTAAAGGGTTCCCAATATAAAAGGTACACCTCTACGGTATCGGATATACCGTTGGATCACGTTGGATTCCAAAGGGAGGTTGATTGAAACAGAAATAACATTCCAAAATGAAACTCGGAAACTGTAGTTGACAAAAGTTCAGTGACGTGGTCAAAAATTTCGATTACGTTTAAAGTTAAAATATTGGTCAACAAAGTTGACCTTTCGGGTTAGAATTTTCAACATTTCACGCTTACGTTTCAGGGAGGGGGACAGTCTCCTAACGAATGCACTTTCGTTTTATAGACTCATCGAACGTTTGGTTTACTTCTTTACTTGAAAAAGTAAAACAAGCTACTTTAAGGGAACTGGAATGAGCGTTTTGAGCGTTTCGACAGCAGTTTTTGTGGGACATGAGAGTACATCAGACCTATCGAATTGCATTCGGAATACGAAGAATGTCTTTCTGATATCAAATAATTTTCATTTTATGAAATTCACGATATAATACAAATTTTATGACAAATTATTTTTCACATTTTGGAGATATAGCAGTCCTCGAAGTAAATTTTATAAATTTAATGATATAGTCTTAAAGTGTATGTAGCTGGGAGGAAAAGCCGACGATCAATTGAAAAGTTTGACCTTTCATATTGAAGATATGGATTTTTCCCCAAAACTGGCAAAAGACCTAATTTTTTTGGTGTTTTGGGAAAAATCCATATCTTCAATACGAAAGGTCAAAATTTTCAATTGATCGTCGGCTTTTCATCCCACCTACATACGCTTTAGGTAGAAATCATCAGATTTATAAAGTTTATTTCGAGTACTGTTAAATATCAAAAATATCAATTTTTAATGATTTGCCATAAAATGTGTATTACATTGGGAATTTCAAAAAATCAAAATTATTTGATATCAGAAGGCCATTCTTCGTATTCAGAATGCAATTCGATATGTCTGATGTGCTCTAATGTCCCACAATAAATACTGTCCAAACGTTCATAACCCTTCCCTTAATGTTGTTGCAAACTACACTCTCATCATGATTAAATTTTTTATTTATATTTCGTTAATACAGGGGGATCGAAGGAAGTGAAAAAGGCAGTGGAACACTTCCGGTTGGTGCTTATTGGAAGGTCAGGTAGCGGGAAAAGTGCCACGGGCAACACGATTTTAGGACGTCGTGAGTTCAAAGTTTACTTACGTCTTTCGGGTACGCCGAAATGCTCAAAAGAAACGTGTTTTCTTGACGGTCGTCATATAATGCTTGTAAACACTCCTGGTTTCATAAATTTCGTTCATAGCGACGAGGTCATATAAAATAGAAAAAGAACTTCTTAGGGCTATAGCTCTAACCGCCCAGGCCCGCATGCATTTATCTTCACAATCTCAATAGGCAGATACACATATGAACAGTACGAAATGTGGGAGTATGTGAAGAAATTCTTAGGGAGTAATGTTTTGCAACATAGCATTATTGTATTCACGCACAAAGATGATTTAGAGATTGATGACCTAGATATCGACGATTACATAAGAGACATACCATTTGATTTGAGGAAGTTGTTGGAGGAGGTATAGAACACAGGTATGTAGCAGTTAACAATCAAGTAAAATTAGATAGTGAAGAGAGATTGAAGCAAGCAAATCAAATCATGAAAATGGTCGAAGACCTGTTGGAAGTAAACCACGGTTCCTTTTACAAGTTCGATGGCAAGCAGAGAGTGCAAAAAGCATCAAAATTTGCCTTATTTGGGCGTTTTTAAGGACATCTCTCATCAGGCTGTTTCACCCACTGCTGTGTGAAGCCCTCCTCCAGCATTTTCCATCTCCTTCTGTTCCTAGCCGCTGATGCCCAAGCTGTTGTACTCATGAAGGTGGTGATGTCATCTCTCCATCGTCTTTTTTGCCTTCCTCTTCTCCTTTTTCCAGTCCTTGGCTGCCATTCTGTAAGTCTCTTCGTCCACCTGTTATCGTCAGTTCTTGATAAGTGACCTGCCCATCTCCATTTTGCTTCTTTAATCTTTTGCAAGATGTCTTTGACTTGGGTTACTTTTCTGATTTCTGTATGTCTGACTCTATCACGCAATGAGAGGTGGAGCATTTTCCTTTCCATAGCTCTCTGTGCTGTTACCAATTTCCGTTCCATTTCTTGTTGTTGACCAAGTCTCTGCACCATAGGTCATAGTTGTTAGCACACACTGGTCATAAACTCTTCGCCTCAGTGACAGTGGTATGTTTTTATCTGTCAACAGTTCTTTATGCATACCAAAGCATCTCCAACCTGCCTTTACACGGATTAGGATCTCTTCAGCTGTGTTGGTATCCATTCTCAAGGTCTGTCCTAGGTACTTATAGTTGTCAACTTTCTTGATCTGGTGATTTGCTATTGTGATTGTTTCTTTTGTCTCAAAGTTTGTCATAAACTGTGCTTTTCCTTTGTGCATTTGTAGTCCCACATGTATACTTTCTTTGCACAAGCTGTTCAGTTGGTCTTCCATATCCTTCACCGATGTTGTTGTTAGTGCAACATCATCTGCAAATCTAAGATCTGTTAACATCTCCCCGTCGATGTTGATTCCTTTTCTCTCTAGGTTAGACTTTTTGAAAACCTCTTCCAGTGCTGCTGTGAAAATCTTTGGTGATAATGTATCTCCCTGTCTCACTCCTCTCTCTATTCTCACCTCCTTGGAAACATCATTATCTATGTTTATTTTGGCGATGGCATCTGTGTATATATCTTCTAGGATGCAGATGTAGTTTTCGTTTATTCCGCTCTTCCTCAGTGCATCAAACATATCCGTATGCTCTATGGAGTCAAATGCTTTCTGGTAATCTATAAAAACCAAGACATGAATCGAGTTGGTATTCATTTGATTTTTCAATCAGTTGATTTATCGCCTGTAGGTGATCTGTGGTTGAGAATCTTCCCCTAAAACCGGCTTGCTCTCTGGGTTGATTTTGGTCTAATGTAGCTTTTACTCTGCTTTGGATGATTTTTGTGAATATCTTGTATACATGAGAAAGAAGGCTGATTGGGCGGTAGTTTTTGATATCTGCCTTGTCCTTCTTTTTGTGAAGTAAAATAATTTTAGCTTCTTTCCATTTCTTTGGTATCTTCTTTGTTTCCAGTATTTGATTGTAAAGTTTTGTGAGCTGTAGTATTGCCTCTTCTCCCCCAGCTTTGATTATGTCACTTGTAACATCATCAATGCCTGGTGCCTTGTTGTCCTTCATTTGTCTTAAGGCCTCTTCTACCTCATTGTGTAGAATTGGAGGTACCTCTGTTGCTTCAACGCTTGTATTGGTGTCTTTTGGTTTGCCTTTCTCTTGAGTTTTTGTTGAAGTATACAGGTCTTGGTAGAACTCTGCACACATTTGCAGAATTTTTGACCTGTCTGATGTAACAGTTCCATCTTTGTGCTTTAATTTATTAATTCTTGACTTTTTGCGGTCTTGTTTTATGATAGTTTTCGGGCCTTTTCCACTTTGCAAAATCTTGAGTATGCTTGCATGTTTTCTCTTTCTTGTTCGTTGTCTTCTCTTCTTCCTTACTGTTTTAACAATTTCAGCATATTCGATCTTCTCAGCTCTTGATTTGATTGTTATTTTTCTCAGAGCTTGTATCGAGGTCTTCAATTGCTTTATCCTCCTCAGATTTGCTTTCATCCTATTTCTTTGATGGTGCTATACTTGCTGCTTCCTCTAACAATGATGTAGTTAGGTGGTCGCATCTAGTATCCATATCTATGTCCTGTATCTCCAGACCCGCAAAGCGGTTCTTCAACTTCAGCTGGAATTCCTCTTTCCTCTCTTTCAACTTTAGAATGTCAATTCTTTTCTTCTTTTTATTATTGATGAATTTAAGCCTTGCAAGCTTAGTGTTGATGTATATTGTTGCCCTGACCATTCTATGATCACTAGCAATGTCTACCTTGGTGATAACTTCACAGTTATTCACAATTCCTTTTTGGCTGCATAATATAAAATCTATCTGGTTCCTGGTTACTCCATTTGGACTTTCCCATGTCCAGTACCTCTTTTTGTCTTTTTTGAAGAATGTGTTGGCTATTATGAGTTTCTGTTCTGCAGCAAACTCAAGGAGCATTTCTCCTCGCCTATTCCTTTCTCCCACTCCGAATTTGCCCAAGATTGATTCTTCTCCATTTTTACATTCTCCAACCTTGGCGTTGAGATCACCCATAACAATGGTGTATTTGCCTTTGTTGTCTTTAATGGCTTTATCAATGTCTTCATAGAACTCCTCTACTTCTACGTCTTCGTAGTCAGTGGTAGGGGCGTAAACCAATAATGGTTATGATATCGAGTGTTTTAAACATTCTTTTAGTTATAGTGGTGTTAAAGTATGGAACCATATTGATCTTTGTGTTAGAAATTCTCTAAATTTGCTTTCTTTTAAGGAGATGTATAAGAGACATCACTTTAAACAGCACTAATTTATATTTTGTGTGGTGCTTATGCAGGTTGCCTCACTATATTGAGTTGATTATATTGTTGTTATAATATGAGTTGATATGTTATGTTGATTGAAGTTAAATATTTTATGCTATGTTGTTTTAAATTTGTATATTATGTATTATTGCAGGGCCCCGGGTAAGACCAGCGGTTAGCTGATTCGGGCCTACCCTGAATAAAGATTATAAGTAATAAAAAAACCTGTATTACGCACATCTGGTCCTTTCTGGCAAGCTGAATATTCAAAGCTACCCCCCTGTTTGAATAGCTTTTAATTTCCTTTACATAATCTTTGAAATTGGGGTGGATGAGGAAACCCACTCCTCTTGCATTTACGTTGTCCTCTGTTTTACCATGGTTGAAAAACCATGCGCCTCCCTTTAGTTGTATTAGTCCTTCGCCTTCCCGTCTTGTTTCTGCCAGACCAATAACATTCCACTTGAAACCGTCTAGATCTTCCATTAGGTTCTCCAGCTTTTCTTCATCTTTTTTCAACGTTCTCACATTATATGTACACAGGTGAATTGTAGTCAGTTTTCCAGTTTCCATACTCCCTTCTACCTCACAGCTTCCTTTCGGCTTTGACTGTACGGTTTCATCCGAAGCCTGCGCTCCTGAGCGGTCCCTGGATCTGTTGCTACAATTTTGTTGCCCATTTCCTGGTTTTTAAGGACACTTTTGCCCAATTGGGTGTATTGGTCTTGAAAAATCACTCATCGATATACCAAAATTGCTGAAAAGGTACTGCCCAAAACCATGGCATATCCCCGTATACCTTTAACCAGGAAGTGCCCTTCCCCCGATCCAAATGTTACAAAAATGAGCCAAAAATAAAAGAAGTTACGTGACAAATAAAAGTTGAAAGGCAAGGAGGAAGAGCGTAAAGATTTAAGTGAAACGTGCACAAGGAATTGATGCATGATTGAAAACGTCAAGTGACAACTTGAAAGTATCTGTTCAAGAACCGTGGTTTGCTTTCGGGTGACTAGCCCTACGTAAAATGATTAAGACAGTGAAGTGTGCACGCGATGTCCCAGAATGATTAGTAACTGTCATTTCAAAAATACAATATGAACATTGGCTTAGGAAGATTTTCAACACGGGGGGCTGAATTTTGAAAAATGTTTGGTGGGCCACCGTGGGGGTGCCCGAGGTCACAAACACCCATTTTTCCTCTATTTTATCACAATTTTAACTTCACCTAGGATTATTGGGGGGGCTGAAAGGTGTTCCAGCCCCGCACCAAATTATTTTTCGTCGAAAAAGAGCGCCATTCAGCATGAAGAAAATGAAGGTCAATGTGGGAACACTAAAAATATGGTGTCATTGACCGTAAAAAATAATTTTTTTGGCGAACATGTGCAAAATTGTGCAAACATTTACCATTTTGAAGCTCGAATTGCTAAACATGTTATAAATTAGTATAAGAAAGCTTTAACTTACGTCTCACGACTATATTATTCAGAGCTGAGGTAGCCTGCGGCTTGCATCCACAAGCCTTCGGAGCCACTGGTTTATTCCGTGGTCCATGTTATATATTGGGTGTTTCCATAACCTGACCACCTTTTCTGACTACCTTTTCTGACCAGCTTTTACAGTGAGCCCTGTGATATTTGATGGCCTTATCCCAATGCCATAGTCCAATAACATTAACTAAACAATCATAGTGCAAAATTTGACCTCAAGTTGTAGAGTATGAGGTTTTTGTACCCCAATTTTCAAAGGTCATTCAATGAATGTACAAATGTATCGGAGTTAAAGAACTGTGCACTAATAGATGAGAATGTTTTGGATCCTAGTGTTTTACACCATAATCATAGACAGTCCTGCTGGGTGATAATTTGCAACTTTTCTCTGGGACTTGTTAATAGATAAACAACATTTTTAAGGGTACATGGTTGTTATTTCTTTCTCACTTTAGATTATTTATTTGTACCTTTTGCTTGTCGAGTATCCTTTTATTTTGTTTTGTTTATATACAGTTTTGTTTGTATATTTAATGTCTTGGATGCACCATCGGATCGAGTGCCATTGATGTAAAAGCAATTTCCAAATAAAAACTTTAAACTTAAAAACTACAACACTTTCATGGTAAATGAAATTATTTAAAACAAATAATATAAAATTTTGCACACACATCCAATTTTCCTGACTTCATTCGAACAAGTGCTCCTAGTGTTACCCTCAGCACTTCCCTGTTCAGACTTTGTCTGTCTGATGGACAATTAAGGGTATACGATGTATTGTTGGTCGAAGCAGCAGAAAACAAAGTAGTTCACAGCACCTTGCAAATGGTAGTGAGCTTTAGCAAAAATTGCATTGCTCAATAAGCCCAATCGGCATTGGAAGTTTGCAATGCATTGTGGGACACATTTTGCAGTTTTGGGACACTTTGTCCTTATCGGAAAAATTCAGAAAAATTTGGGTTTTGAGCGTACAAAATATAATTTAAAACGTGTTACTAGAATAAAAACAAACCCAAAAATTTGATTATTGTATAAATTAATTATTTTATTATTTATATTGATAACATTATTACAATAATAAATTAATGATTACAGCAATTTTCCAGATATGTCAGAGTTCAAAGTGTCCCAAAAAACTGAAAGTTATGGCGATTGGGCTTATTCATAGCGAGCGTGTAGAATAATTCAAATATCACAGATATACTTTTGTATTAGGTCCTGTGGTTCTTAAGTTATGTTGTAGAGAGGGCTGAAACAACAACACTTTTGTAAAACGTACATAACTCATTAACAATAAATTAAGCAAGTTTTCCCAACTATATGATTTGTATAATGAACTTCTGCAAAACACCAAAGTGTTATTTTTCAATAATATATTGATTCACATGATTCAGATAATGAAAATCTGCTTCGACCAACAATACCTCGTATACCCTTAAACCCATATCCACATTCATGCTGCACCCAAGGCTAATAATATATCAGGGCATGTTTGACAAATATCATGAATATGACCTTGTGAAGTGGTAATTGTGTTTGACCCAGCACCTGAAATGATAACTGTCTCCTCTCTAAACTGAGAAGTTAAGTGCCCTGTGAAAAACCATGGAAGTATGGAAAAACAAAACAAATTTCACTTGATAGTTTCAATTTTATGTCACTTAACATCCAGAATGGTACAACATTATTGTGCAAAGTGTAAAGATAATAAAAATGAAGCAAACATCAAAATAATGTCAAATAAGAAGGTCAAAAAAGATGGTCAGAAAAGGACAAAGGTAGTCAGAAAAGGTAGTCAGAAAAGGTGGTCAGGTTATGGAAACACCCTTATATATTTGTTGAAAAATTTCCAGATTTGGTGTAAATGGCTAAAAAAGGGAGTCATTGGGTGTATGCTGATGAAAAAGGGGGATCATTGGGTGGCATATTTGCAGGAAAAATGGGATATATTGACAAGCACATGACGCGCGCCCATATGCTACTGTCCATCCTGGGGAGGGGGGATACCGCGTACCGCGTTGTAGTCGGATGATGGTGGATGCGATATCGCTATTTCTGACGTCGCCATTGGATTAACCCATAATCATGAAATCTTCACAAACAATTCTAAATTTGTTATGTGGTGTCAAAGCAAAATTATCTTACTCTAAAACCGTTGGGGTTCTGCAAAGTACCCCACTGCAAGTATGCATGTTAATTGTCCATTTATAATCGCTAACCGTGTATTGTGAATGGGGCTGTCAGCCCTGTATCTTCGCCAGCCTCGTACGTCCGTGTTGCGTGTCCTATGCCGCCTGGTTGTAGTGTCAAAACTAAGCAACGCCCCCTATACTTTTACGTGTAAAGTACGGAAATAAACGCGTTAAAGTGTTTAAAAAAAGTCCCCGAAATGTTACAATGTATGTTTTGCAAAAATGTAAAACCACCGACACAAAAATGATTTTTGAACGCGATGTACATGCATATTTTCATTATCATGTGTCGTGTTTGATAATATTACAAATCGATTTGCTTAGAGCCAGTTGAAGGCCCTACATGCAAAAACTGCCCTATAGATATTTTGATAATATCTGCATTCTGTAATGTACACATCTAGAAATATAACACATGGCAGATATTGCAGATGGGCCGTCTTGCACTAACCCCTCAAAATAATTATATCTCCTCATTTCTTTTGAATATTTGACTCCGCGGAACGGGCTGAAAATGAGGTAGTTTCGTAAAATTCTTTTATTTCAAAAACGAGGCGGTCAATCGTCAGAATTCAAAAAGTATGTGATAGCTGATATATTCCTCAACCACATCAGTTATTTAGTTATATTTGGTTTATATCCATAAAATTCAGTTTCCGACGATACATTTCTTTCAGGGACACCCTGTATGTGTTATTGTGATAGCTGTCTTTGCAAAATGGTGACGAAATTTGTTGATGACCTTTTTTGGATCTCAATTTCACGCAGTTGGATAGGCCGCATACAATGTTATTATCTTAATATCTTATTCTTATAGTACACTATTCTTGATGTCATGTTCATATATTCTGATCTAAAATATATAGAATGTTTACTCATTTGTTCAAATTATCCTATTTAGTTTACACATTATTGTCTTCTTTCTATTATACTTATGATGACTGATGAATAAGCTGGAATGAATCGAATTAAAAGTTCAAAATTTGATTGTTTTACTTTGGGGCAATGGTAAAACAGAATCCACTTTACTTAATCACGTTAATAGTGTTGTTGTTTTATTTCTGTTTTGTACTGCCATTTGTGCTGCGCTAATATTTTCCCGTTACTTTTTCTGACTCCTCCCTGAAGCTAGACAAACAATTTTAGTCTAATCGGAGCAACCTTTTGATCCTTGTACAACCATGCATGACAACATTGACATTCAACACACGAACAATAGCCTCCATCCTAGGCTAGTCCCCTAATGTTTGCTAACGAACAAGTAATTAGCCCTTTTCATTCCGCGAATTCCGTATGATAAAGATTTAGAGCACAAGAATGAGATACAGGTTTTTGGCACTTTTTGCAGCAACACGACCTTCGCGGTTAGCGTAATCGGATTCGTTCATTTGAAGGATAATGTCTCCGGCAATCATAACATTATGCCTTTATATGTTAGAAAAATAATTATCAAGCAAGAATCACATGGTTTTATTAAAACAAACTGATATTGACCATAAAAACGAATAAAAACAGCCGCTTCCCAACACACGATATTCAAAACTCCCGCACCGAAATTGTCTAGTGCAATGACGTAGTAATTGTATTACTGGGACGTCATTGCACTCGACAATTTTGGCGCCCGGGAATTTTGAATATCGCCTGTTGAGAGACGGCTGTATTAATTCGCTTTTATGGTCAATATGAGTTTGTTTCAAATAAAACCACGTGATTCGTGCTTGATAATTAATTTTCTATAATATAATTATAAGGCATAATGATGTGATTGCCGGAGCCGGGATAGAATTTAAAACCAAAAATGTTGATCTTTGTGATTAGTAGTTCAGAATACAGAATAAATATACTTACCTCTTCAGATGAAACACAAATTTTAGTTACTTTCCGGAAATAACTAAAATGATTAACCCTGAATTTGCCTTTGATTTATGTGCACCCCTTATTAATTTAATATTTGAAACGCCTGCTTAGAAAAAGCCATTATGGCGTCACTCAACCAGTAATAATTAAAATTCTTACTGCATTTAATTAATTTTAAGGTATAATGTCCCCCCAATGCACAGCCCCTTAGAACACCGTCCAATCTAATATTATATACAGGACTTCTCACCTTAACCTGTCAAAAGCTTTTGTACATTACACATACAAAATTACTCAAAGTTGAGCAGAAAAGGAACAGCAACAAAATGAGTGGATAAAACTCAATGTTGATTAAATTGTACTCAAAATTGAGTAAACATTTAATCAGTACTGAGTTCAATTTGACTTATTTTGTTGCCTTGTTTTATTTTTACTCAACATTGAGTAATTTGTACTATTTTTTATTTATTATTTAAAGTGTAAAGTATGCTTGTTTTGTTAGCGTCTTTACACTGCAAAAAATATTTTACTCAACACTGAGTAAAAAGGTCACAGCTTAATAGTTGAGTAACAAATTACTCAACATTGAGTCCATATAGGTCACAACTCAACAAATGAGTAAAAAATTACTCAATGTTGAGTATTTTTTACTCATTTGTTGAGTTGTAACCTATATGAGCTCAATGTTGAGTAATTTATTACTCAACTATTAAGCTGTGACCTTTTTACTCAGTGTTGAGTAAAATATATTTTTGCGGTGTACCCTGTTTCAATCGACTTTAGCATTGTCAATAATGACTGTATTGAACAGATAAGAGATTGTTATCAATTATAAGAGATAATCAAAATTATGAATTGAAAAACACAAACTTGCTTAATGATTGTCCATATGCAGTAGATCTATATTATTACAATTTTGTTCAATAATTCGATAAAAAAATGAAGTTTGATGACATAATTATCGAGTTGGGAGAATTCGGCAGATATCAACGTCGTGCGTATTTTCTGATTGGTTTAGTAGGTATAGCAACGGCGGCCCATATGCTGGCACAGGTGAGTAGTATTATGATATTATAATGTGCTCAGATTAGTGCTAAAAAGAAACCGGATATTAAATTATTCAGATTACTAAAATTTGCTCCAAAATAAGTTGTAAAAGGTTGCTTAAACTCGCTTCACTTTGGCTAAACTGGACATGGTCATCTGAGCGCAACATTGCAAAACATTGTATCCAAAATTGTATCAAATTTTGAAATTTTCTCCTGTGACACGCCTTGTAATTATTCGACAGTCTGGTCTAATTGCGCGGAATTTTTACGCCAACACTATTAATATACACAAATAAAATCAATCTCTACTGTTCGATTGATTTACTTGGCGGTGAAATAGAAGTTTTTGTTGGCAGGAATTGTACGTAGACGCGATACGTGAACGTCAATTTGGTATCAACCAAGAGTGCCTATAACATAACAATCGATCGTTTCAAGTATTGAGTTTCAGTATTGGTTTTGGTATTGGTCACGTGGTTTCCTATTATCCTGTCTAAGTTCTTGACTAACGTCATTATTGAAATCTGTGTTTGTACCATTTGTTAGAAACTTAAAATTAATTTTGTAGCAAGCAGTTACGGTTTTCATTTCAGTTTGTTACAAAATTGTGTGAACGCATATTCGCTTGGTTTCAAGTTACCTGATCTAAGTATACAAAAGAAATGTTTAAATTTCGCAGTGCAATATTCACGAGTAGAGAAATCGAACATGTCAATCTACGTTCCCGGGTCTACGTTTAAAAACATGATTTAGAGAATCCATTAAGTCTAGGCTTGTTTCCATGTGAAAAATATAGACCATCGAATTTTTTCCACCGAGATAACAAAAGAATAGACACTGGAGTGATATAAACACATCTATTCGTGTGATAACCGCATGCTGAAGGATCGATAGAAAGCTATAAGACTTCCAACATAAAGGCTAGTTGAATTTTATTAAAGTTATATATTACTCAAAAGAAATGAGAGGAGAAAGAGAAAAGAGAGGGGAAAGGGAGTGTGTGGGCGAGGTAGGGGAGAGAGAAAGAGAAACAGAGGTGGTATTGCATGTGGAAAGGAAAGGAGGGGGAGAAGAGAGCTCGCGAGTGCAATTGGAATAGTGTGTAGGGGAGAGGAGATATCGAGTGTAGGCGAGGGCGACAAGGAGACAGTGGGGAGAATTTATAACTCTGTTACTGAGCTAAAAGCGGTTGGCATGGTATTTGACTAATGAGATTTCCCAGCGCAACAAAAAGCGCTCTACCTCATTGGGTAAAACCCCCGGGGGGGGGGGTCACTCCCATTGTGGCCTGTACACCATCCGCGATAATCAACTTTTGAAAAGCACCATAAACAAGGATTTAACCCTTGGCTAAAACGACACCCTAAACAGGGATTTCATTCCTAACATCAAATTTCATACCCTAAATTTCATTTCCGCGTATTTAGAAATTGCAATTTTGCTACCCTTTTTTCCAATTTTTCATGTTTTTGACACCCTAAACGCGATACGCGCGTATCGTGCCTACCCACGAAAAACGACCCTTTTTACGCGTTTTCATTATCGCGGATGGTGTACAGGCCACAATGGGAGTGACCCCATAAAACCAATAACTGTCCCTCAGATACGTAGTATAAATTTAGCTTTAGATGTTATGATTGCCGACAAGTTATATCCCTCTTTTTAACCCGATGATTGTTGGGTTCTGAGCAAACGAGAAACGAAAACTTATTACTTGAAACAAGGAAATGTACATGAAGTTTATAGTAAATTATGATATTAAACCTATAATAAACTTCACCGTGTGTGTGATTCATAAACAGGTCTTCCTAGCAGGCGAGTCCGATCATTGGTGCGTTGTACCAGAATTGAAACAAGAGAACTGTAACAGATGGCCAGAATTATCACCAGACGCTTGCAATGCAGCCAAAAAAGACGCCAGTATTCCACTACAAACGGACGACGATATGGAATACACCTATGATAATTGTCTGCGGTATAATCTGACGGGGATCCATTTTTATCCAGGTAAGGAATGACAGAATGATCAATCATATTGTGTTTTGCTACAAATGTTTTTTAAGAGAGGACATGGTCTGTACTGCGTAATTTAACAATTCAAACGAATTTAAATTTGCTACGACCCTAACTCTGACCCTGAGCTCTTGAGGTCAGTTCGTGCTACGACCTTAACACTGACCTTGAGCTCAGTTCGTGCTACGACCCTAACACTGACATTGAGCTCTTGAGCTCAGTTTGTGCTACGAAGCTAACATTGACATTGAGCTCTTGAGCCCAGTTCGTGCTACGACCTAACACTGACCTTGAGCTCTTGAGCTCAGTTCATGCTATGACCCTAACACTGACATTGAGCTCTTGAGCTCAGTTTATGCTACGAAGCTAACATTGACATTGAGCTCTTGAGCCCAGTTCGTGCTACGACCTAACACTGACCTTGAGCTCTTGAGCTCAGTTCGTGCTATGACCCTAACACTGACATTGAGCTCTTGAGCTCAGTTTGTGCTACGAAGCTAACATTGACATTGAGCTCTTGAGCCCAGTTCGCGCTACGACCTAACACTGACCTTGAGCTCTTGAGCTCAGTTCGTGCTATGACCCTAACACTGACATTGAGCTCTTGAGCTCAGTTCCTGCTATGACCCTAACACTGACATTGAGCTCTTGAGCCCAGTTCGTGCTACGACCTAACACTGACCTTGAACTCTTGAGTTCAGTTCGTGCTACGACCCTAACATTGACATTGAGCTCTTGAGCTCAGTTCGTGCTGCGAAGCTAACATTGAAATTGAACTCTTGAGCCCAGTTCGTGCTACGACCTTGAGCTCTTGAGCTCAGTTCGTGCTACGACCCTAACATTGACATTGAGCTCTTGAGCTCAGTTTGTGCTACGACGGGAATAACAATTATAAATTTAAAAAGCAATAAATTTATTGCTACTTTTTTCGTTCTTTAATGATATTACTTTTCTGTCACGCACTTCGCAGGCATTGACACAACAGATCATACCAATGACACGTTAGAATGTGACGAGGGTTGGTTGTATGATACGTCCCAGTATTCGAACACAGTCGTCATTGAGGTAAAATATATTATGAGCATCGCATATCGACGAATATCATCCATCTATAAACCGTCCACATCTCGTATTGTTCTGTCTTCAAAGGTCAACGTTGATTACAGAACAACGCCGTTTTTACCTTCATCGATCTCGACGAGTCGCGTTCCGGGAGGGGGTACTCAAGTTTGGTTTTGGTAGGGGTTTGCCGCTGAGAATTTGAAAGTGGACTCATCAATATACCTATTTTTCAACAAATTTGGATCCATCGATATACCAAAATTCAAACTTTTCGGCTAAATTTAACCCAATTTGTTTTATTTTTCACAAATTTTCCCCAAAATTTTGGGCAAATAAAAAAAAATTGGCTAGATTGAGGCAAATTTGGGCTTATTTTCCGAAAAAGTTGGGCTATTTTCCGAGAAAAAAAATTGGGCTATTTTCCAAAAAAATTGAGAAAAGTTTGAAAAAGGACCCACCCACATACCTAAATTGGCCTAGTAATTCGGCATTATGCAAAATTCAAGACGAATTATCGAGGTTTTCATCAAACAGACGAATGCAGTTTTGTGACCGGTGTACTCCAGGTGGCGCTATGACAGATGGCATTTCAGACCATGATGCGGTAGTGGTGGATCTAGATCTGAGACCCAGTAGAAAGCGCAAGATCAAACGCAAACAATTCCTGGTGGATAAAGCGGATTTAGAGGCTATTGGTGACCACATTCGTCAATTCTCGGCCGAGTATTTTGCCAAGCTTGTGGACGCTAGTGATAGTGCTAAGTGGGGTGCCATTAAGAACTGTATCCTGGAAGCCATGGAGAAATTTGTTCCCAGCCGGATGACAAGCTCAAGGTTTGATGTGCCATGGTTCAGCAGAGCACTCCGTAGACAATGCAGGAAAAAACAAAAGCTTTACAACCGTGCCCGCAAAACCAAGTCTGGTCAAGACTGGAGCACATTTTGCTCAGCTAGAAAGGAATTTACCAGAGCAATAAGAAGCGCCAAAGCTAGATTTGTCAATGAATTCCTGAGTTCCTCCATCAACGATAAGCCGAAAGCATTCTGGTCTTACATAAAGAACTTAAGACAAGAAAGTACTGGTGTTGGCGATCTTAAGAAGGATAACAAGACCGTTAGCGACACAAAGGAAAAGGCTGAAATGCTGAATCATCAATTCCAAAGCGTTTTCACAAAGGAGAATGACAACACACTCCCTCATGTGAGCTTCTCTCTACCTCATGGAATACCAAATCTGATCATATCTACTATTTGAAAAACTGCTCATGAATATTAATGCTTCAAAAGCTATGGGACCAGACGGAATTCCACCTTGATTCTTGAAGCTGGCAGCAAAAGATCTTGCTCCATTACTATTAGAGACATGTTCCAGACTTCGGTTGATAATGGAGAAGTGTCCGATGATTGGAAGATAGCAAATATAGCTCCGATCTTTAAAAGGGTGATCGTGCAGAGCCTGCGAATTATCGTCCAGTGTCGCTTACATCTGTAGTCTGTAAACTCCTTGAGCATATTTTACACAGCCATATCATGAAGTTCTTTGAGCAGAACAGCATTATGTCAGATACCCAACACGGTTTCAGAGCATTAAAGAGATCAACTGAGACCCAGCTGATACTTACCATCAATGAATTGGCATCCACCATTGAAGACAAGAAAACCGTCGACGTGGCGATATTGGATTTCACGAAAGCATTTGACGGACAAAGTGCCTCACAAACGTCTCATGCATAAGCTCCATCACTTAGGGATCAGAGGATCATTACACTCTTGGATTTCCAACTTCCTGTCATGTCGACAGCAACGAGTAGTTATTGATGGCGAGTCATCTTCGGCAGCAGCTGTTACGTCAGGTGTTCCTCAGGGAACGGTCTTGGGACCACTATTATTCCTGTCATATATAAATGACTTGCCTGACAAGCTGACCTCACAAGTCAGAATGTTCGCTGACGATTGCCTTGTTTACCAACCCATTTCATCTGACAAGGACATATCTTCGCTTCAAAATGATCTCGAGCTGTTGGAGTCAGAATGGCAGACTGATTGGCTCATGGATTTCAATCCGTCGAAGTGTTGTACCATATCCTTTGGATCATGGAACCCCACCAAGAGGAAATACACCTTTTGTGGTGTGCCGCTATCGTCTGAAGAATCCATTCCTTACTTTGGGATTGAGCTCCGCAACACTCTCAGTTGGAATAAACAAACCAAAAAAGCTTCAAGTAAAGCTCAGAGAGTCCTTGGTGTAATTAGGCGTAACTTGTGGAGTTGCAGTGAAGAGGTTAAATCCACAGCGTACCTCTCTTTGGTGAGACCTCACCTTGAATATGCTGTGGCGGCATGGGATCCACACACAATCTGCAACAGTAAATCTCTGGATAGGGTGCAAAGACAAGCAGCCAGATTCTACAAAAGAAACTACAGCAGAGAGGAAGGAACAGTCACAAGACTTCTAGAAGATCTCCAATGGGGTGATCTAAGAGTACGGAGAAAAATCAAGAGATTGACCATGCTCTACAAAATACACAACAACCTTGTACAACCAACAACCTCTCCAACATCTCATCTCAAGTTGAATACTAGAAATACTAGGGGCCATCAACAGAAATTTGTTGAGCACAGGGCCAACAAAGATGTGTTCAAGAACTCCTTCTTCCCTAAGACAATAGCTGAATGGAACAAAATGCCAGCTTATGTAATTAACTCTAAGACAGTGGAAGCCTTCAAAGTCAAAGCATTTCGCAAGTCACTAAATCTTCACGCGAGTCACCAGGTCATTTCAGTTGGTGTGATATGCACATTGTGCACCTTAATTACCAACTTAACCGAAAGAAGAAGATACGCAGTCCATTTTAACATTGTTCCCTGTTAACACAACGGTGTAAAAGTTGTAGCAACGTTGTTATACAACTTCACAATTTTGTAACAATGTTGACATTGTGACAACGTTATATTGACGTTGTGACAACGTTATATGTTACAACGTTAGATGTTATGCATACGCTCTAGTCGCGGAAACGTTTTGTATGAGTTACTGATAAACGTTTGTTTCTTATTTTAACAGTATGATTTGGTTTGTAAAACATCTGGCATAGTCAACTTAGCACAGTCCATGTATTTTGTTGGTGTACTTGTAGGATCCATTGGATTTGGAATGCTTGGTGATTGGTAGGTAAACATCTTATTATCAACAATAGCAGTAACAACAATTGCATCAACAATATCAAAAACACCGACATCTACACAAACGTCAACCCCTTCAATGGCCTTCATCACCAACATCTACACCACAACAACTACCATGCACAACCAACAAAAACAAAAGAACCAACCACAACCAACAAGTTTACATTATATTACATTACATTACATTACAATACATTACATTACATTACATTACATTACATTACATTACATTACATTACATTACATTACATTACATTACATTACATTACATTACATTGCATTGCTATATACCAACAACGCCCGCTTCTGAGACGTTTGATCTTCCGAAGTTCCAGGATAAAGTCGTCGACACTGCAATGTTTATCTGCAAGACTCATCGTAAGATCGTAGTAATTCTCCGCAAATTGCACACATAAGCACTATAATGATCCCAAGACTATGATTCATTTCCACAAGCACTAGCGTAATCCCCTATATTTTTTTTAAGTTGAGGAATTCACACAATTGCTGTTTATCAGTAAAGTCATAATACTTACAGATCCCCTGTTTCCAGATATCAGGAAATGATCCAGATCCAATCCCAAGAATCCAATCCATTTAACCGTTTCCCACTCCTTCAAGATGATTATGATGGTTTTGTTAATGATTAAGTATTCTTTATTTCGTACCACAGGATTGGCCGATACTATGCCTATTTCATCGCCACTGGACTCTTCCTGATTGCAGGCATTTCTACAGCGTTTGCTCCCAATTTCACAGTCTTTATAGTGTTACGCTTCTTTGTGGGAGCTGCTGCTTTGGGGACATTTATTTCCGCTTTTACGCTAGGTATGGAATGATTCTTGGACACATCATAGACAAACATGTTCATATGAAAGCAGTACGAAATGGGTTTATTTAGATGAGTTATTTTAAAGGGCTATCATTTTCGACTGTGTGGGAGGTTGTGGGTTCGAGCCGTGGTTTAGTACACTCTCGTGGTAAATTGAATTAGCTTGAGACTGGAAAAGGAATTTACATATAAAAGTATATTTCGGTTTTACCAATTTAGTGGTCAGTGGTTGAAAATAACATAAAACTATTTCCTTTAAAGTTGCAAACTATACCAATAAAATAAATACAAACTTTAAAAGGAACACGCCGGCAATCACAACATTATGACTTATATGTTAGAAAAATAATTATGAAGCACGAATCACATGGTTTTATTTAAAACAAACTCATATTGACCATAAAAAACGAATACAAACAGCCGTCTCTCAACACGCGATATTCAAATTTCCCGCGCCGAAATTGTCTGTGGCAATGACGTCATGGTTACTTGTGCTCAATTGTCGTCAGCCTTCATTGTATTACTGAGACGCCATTGCCACGGTGCCCGGAAATTCGGCTGTTTTATTCTTTTTTATGCTTAATATGAGTTTGTTTTAAATAAAAATATGTGATTCGTACTTGGGAATATGGGATTCAAACAAATAAGACAAATAAGCATAATTTTGTGATTGCCGGCATGTTCCTTTAACAAATTGCACTTGAATATCTCATTCACAGGTACGGAATTCGTGGGTCCTTCCAAACGGACGATCACAGGCATTGGTATGCAGTTGTTCTTCACTGCTGGCTTCTTAGTTTTAGCGCTGCTTGCGTTCTTAATTCGTGATTGGTTCGTTCTTCAGCTGGTTATTTCTGTTCCAATTGTTTTGATATTTCCTTTAGCTTTGTGGGTAAACCATTGTTTGCTTTTTATAATAGAATATAAATTACTTGTGCATAAAAAACCCCAAATAAGCCATAATAATACGGATGAAAAAATCCCTCTACATTTAATGTTAATATAAGCTTCTTTTGAGATTGAAACATGAATTGAAATTTGTTACGTATGTTTTTACGTGGTAGGATAATAGTGGAATCTCCTCGATGGCTTATATCCCGTGGCCGATTTGACGACGCAGAGAAAATCATCAAAGATGTTGCGCGTGTTAATCAAAGGAAAGTACCAGAACCTTTATTTGAAGCGCATGAAAAAGAAATGGTATGTGTTTGAGTAATGTAGTATGTACCCTTATAACGGTGTCCATTTGGGGCAGAGTTGTCAATTTGGTGCCATTCAAGAGCGCCGATTTGTTACAGCGACATCGTTACATCACACGTTCACGTGCGTACCGTGTTTACGTTCGTTTAGGTCTTGGTTAGTTTAGAAATCAAATAATAAAACCGAGACCATTTCATGGTTCAGCATCACGTGACACTTTCGTCTCTACTAAAATTAAATATTTATGTTTTAGGGAAAATAGACCTTCTATGAACATAATTATATTGCGTTTCCCGACGGTTAAGGTTTGTACACTTTTAATCACAATGCAAAGCATACTCTCTAACAGACTATAAATTTCATCAAACAGGTTTTTACACAATACCTTTTTGTCTACCATAGATCATTGCTGAGAATGAGCAGCATCAATCGTCAGTTATAGATTTATTTAGAACACCCAATATGCGAGTAAGAACAATTAATATAACATTTATTTGGTAAGTTTTAGACTGCCTCGCAGCCTGATTGTTTTCTTTTCTTTACTTCCTCTCAATCTCAATCTTTTTCAAAAAATTTCACTCGGATTTCGCGGTTCTCGACAGGAACTCAGCGCCATCTTGGATTAGGCTGCAAATTGGCGAATTTAGATTGAGATTCAGAGGGGAAAAGAAAAGAAAAAAATGAACGGAAGGGTGTCAACAGTGTGTAAGTGTTCCATATTGGTAAGAATGATCTTTCAGACCTAGAGAGTGATTCGACCACTAAAGAGTGATTAGAACACTCGACAAGCATCGTGCTAGCGTAACCACTCGCCTCTAAAATCTAGACGGCAAGGTCTGAGTTTATAATTTTATTTTGTGACGAGCTGAAGCTATCCCACCAAGGATCAAAAACTACTGATATTGATAAATGTTTGTATTTTGTATAATATTCCTATTGGACCTTCAATTCGATAGTATTGTTAGTATTTTAAACTACACTGGGTAAAAAATAGGTTTAGTTATTTTCAGTAATTTTACCCAATATTGGGTAAAAGACCTTGCCCCGAAACCAGCGGTTGGGTATATTTTACCCAACTTTGGTAATGCCAAAGATGGGTAATGGTAATTTTACCCAACTGAAAATGCCCCGACGTTGGGTAAAATTTGGCCAATGTTGGGTAAAAAACACCTGTACCCAACCGATTTTTTTATCCAGTGTTCTAACAGTGTAACATTCACCCATAGGTTTGTACAAAGTCTAGTGTACTACGGGCTGTCACTAAGCACATCTGATTTAGGTATAGACGACTATCTAGCTTTCTTCATATCTGGGATTGTAGAAGTACCAGCCATCGTTTACTGCATGTTTGGTATTGAATGGTTTGGTAGAAAGCCCAACTTTGTTGCTTTGATGCTTATTGGTGGAATTGCTTGCTTGTGTACTGCAGCAATCCGTAAGTTGAACATTCGATTTTAACCTCCTCAAATCTTATTTAATATATTTTACTGATAATAGTTTCATATCTGCTGCGTGCTTGAAGGCAGCAAAACACTGTTTTTACTCTGGCTAACGCCATAGATATGAGAGCTTTTAAATATAGCGATGTTGCACCAAGATCGACCCACATTTGAAACTACAAACAGATAACCCAAAAGAAATAATAATTAGGCTATTTCCAGAAATATAAAACCAGGGAAAATCTGTTCCAACTGACCAACAGGGAATCAAAGGATGGATCCAAAAGGATACAACCGTGTCACAGAAAACCATGAAGAAAACACCAACGTTATCTATCTATACAGAAAACAGTTTTGGGGGCCTTCTTCAGTGGCGGCGGAAACATTAAACTGAAGGAGGCGATCATAAATAATTGTTTAAAAAATAAATTCAAAAATTTATAGATCGCTTTATGCCGTAAATAGCCTCAAAGCGCTTTACATTTATTCCGCCGTAGTCGGTACCACGTTTTCTGCCTACAAATGGCGCAGAGTTCATCAGTACAACGACTGTGACTACCCCTAACAGCTTCCCATAGCACCTGGGAGGGGTGAGGCAAGTTAGGCAAAGCGCCTTGCCCAAGGGCTCTCACACAGTGGTGGGACGGGGACTCGAACACACGCACGTCGAGCAAGCTCTCAAATTATGAGTCCAAGGCCGTAACCACTGAGCCACCGTGTCATTTTTTATTTATTTATAATGTTGTGCTGCTTTACTGGAACATAAAAAGTGAGTGTGGGTACAAAGTCGACAGTTGAAATGCAATTTGCCCGTAAAGAAACAGGGGATTCCTCTTAATCGGTGTGCACTCTACCATGTGACTCCCTTTCTAATATTAAGAATTGTCTCTCAAAATCAATCCCTCATTAATTGCTCTTTGAATTTACTTCTAGCCAAAGGAATTTGGCTGACAGTTGTCGCCATGATAGGAAAATTCTGCATTGCTGGTACCTTCTCAATCATCTACGTATATACGGTGGAACTTTGTCCTACTCCTGTAAGGTGAGGTATTAGTAAGCTTTATTAAATGCTCTGTTGTATAAACAAATAACTATTTATATTATGTACCTGGCTAATTTTCGTAGGCAAGGGCGAGTCTTTGGCTCTTTGCAGTGTCACAAAGCTTTCAATGAAGTGGGGTACTTAAACGGCTAGCGGCTCTTTTCAATGCCACCAAATCTTCAGTAGAACAGAGCCAGGGGCAGGCTATACTATAAACGACTCTTTTCAGAGCCACCATCATTTTTTAGTATAGATAAAGGGAGGGGGCAATGATACTCTGTACACAAGGGACAGTCTAAATGCAGAACTCCCAATAGTTGTTGTCCTTAAGAAGTCAGAGCCAATCCTGACGAAAGCTTGACAGACGCTGAACTTGTTGAAATCCCAGTTTGTAAAATGAATACATGTCGTAATAGCATATCATGCAATTTGCAACAAAGGACACGTTCATGAAATCTATTTGGTTGAATTTTGATAATCAAACACAATCAATCAATCAATCACCCTTCTTCCATATTGCTTACCAGAATATCTTGTACAGCAGTGATCCAGTGCTGTCATGACAGACGACAGACGAAACGCTGTCACCACATAATAATAATTATTGCACTCCAGTCGCGAAAATTCAAATTTTAACGCTATTGTAACGAACTTGATGAACTAAAATACGGGTGGGGAGAATGTGATCCCTAAATTAAAGACTGTAATAATCATTGTTCATCCCATTTTAATACTCTTTAGGAATGCGGGGTTAGGTTTATCCTCAATGTCATCTCGAGTCGGTGGGATCTTAGCACCCTTAATTCTTCTTCTTGGTGATTACTGGGAGCCCCTTCCATACGTTGTATTCGGGACACTAGCTGTAGCTGCTGGTTTAACAGCTCTCTTGCTGCCTGAGACGAAGGGAAGGCCGTTACCGGAAACTTTGGAAGATGGAGAATATTTCGGAAAGTTAGTTTTTTTTTTAGTGTGTGATATTCTAATATTACTATACTATGATCAGCTTAGGCGGGAATTATTCGGTTTTTGTTTCTGCGCGAGTCAATAAAGTCCAAACTTGCGCTCGCGTAAATTCACAAAAGCGCGCATCATTCACGAAATACGCAACGCGCATTTCGCGTAGCTGCTGCGCCCAGCTGGGTGTACGCAATTCTATATTAATCCACGATGTTATGAGTCGTGCCTAACGAGCTGATCAGAGTATAATTCTGTGCATATACTGTGATGTGCCCTGAGTAATTTAATTTGATTATCTTTGTTTACAATTAAAATCTATTTTATGAGACATTTTAGGGATTCCCCTTTCTTGGATCAACTTGATTAAAAACAAATTGATTAATTTTGGATCATATGGGAATACCCCTAGAGATTGTAATGTAAAGATGACATCATATATGGGATTCCCCTCAGGAAGTGATGTAATGGGATTTCCCCTCAGGAAGTGATGTAATGAGAAAGGTTAATGTTATAATTAAGGCTTGGGAATTTCCAAGTTCTCATCATGTGTATTAATACTTGGGATTTCCCAGGGCCTGATATATAAGAAAAGGTAAACATATTTCTTCACAGTTTATAGTGTTGATCTGGGCTAGCTAGCTAATATGCTTACAGTCCAATTCCTTCAAAGAAAGTAAATTGCAAACCAGAAATATTTTATGTAGTCAAAGTACTACTATTTACCAGTGTTGTCGGAGAAGATCTAGAATACGTCAAAGAACGTACTTCTTCCAAGAAAGGAATATATATTCTTCTGTCGACTTGCTGAAGTCTGGTGTTTTGATTCAACGTAACTGTCAATATAGGTGGGGACAACTGCATCGCAGTCCTGCTTCCTGAAGATATTGTGTGAAAGGTGGAAATAGCACCAAGTTTGGAGAAAGCAGCGCAAGGAGTTAAGTTTAGAGGACAGCGCAAGGAGAAAGCAACGCCATATTTGTGTGAGGATTTTAAGCGCAAGGATATTTATCAATGCAAGTGTACAAAGGACTTCGCTGATTTTCGCAGGGCAAGAGAATAAGGATATACATCAGCCGTCCAGAACATTATAAGAACTCTTTATGATCACCAAGAAGAAGAAGAATGCTGGCTAAGTACTAAATAGTTAAAGAGTGATTATATTTGATTATTGTATATGTGCATTAATTGTCATTTATTGTACCAAACAAACTTGCTTTCAATTAAAGACTTAGATTTTGTTAGGTTAAATAAACAGTGTATTTGTGTTGTGCATTCGTGTGAGTTCGGGTAAAAGGTGATTTTGGCCTTGAGTCTAGTATTACTCGTAACAATACATGTATAGAGGCCTACTATCATTTGTCAATGCTAAAACGTTTTAGACTGACAGTTTCGCTGAATTACTTTTTGTGTCGTTTTTAAAAAGAACAGAATGAGGGAAACAGGACAAAGCAAACACTTTGATCATTTTATTAACTGTACCTTTTATCCTTATTTTCTTTTGCAGAGATCCACCTCTACGTCATGAAGGTACATCTAAAGGACATGGAAATGCGGGTTTTGCTGATGATAAACTCTAAAGGAATGTTCAAAACGAATTGTTTTCTAAGCACAATGTTTAACAAAGGAACAGCCATTTATTTTCGGTATTAAACACTCTTAGAAAAAAAAGTTCCAAGTAGAACCTAAAAAGGAACTGAAGTTGTCCTGTATGTAGAACCTTAAATACAAAGAACTAAAAAGATTCTGCAAAGCCCGGCAAGAACCACTTATAGACATGAAAAAGGTTCTGTAAACACCAGAAAAAAATTTTTTGGGTTCTTGCAATTTCATAAAATCCCTAAGCTATCCTGTATTGATGACTCAAAACTGTTTTCTTTATTATACAAGTCATGTTATTCGAAGTTCCAGCGTCCCACGACGCTACTTGTTTTCACGGCAGGTTTTCAACGTCGCATACCATACTGCAGTTACTGTCCGTTTTCCTATACACAATACACATTGCTCTCATCATTGACGCGTGACCCCTATGATGTATGTTGGGAGAATGGACACTTGCCTAGTTAACATCACTGTGTGAAAAATAACCAGCCAATATTGTATTTATTCTCCAAAACTTCTAGCAAATATATTTCTCTAACATGACCTAAAATTACAGCTAGGTTAGATGTTCAGAAATGGTCGTACTTTTGTAAAAAATATGAGTGAGGGCAAGGCATAGCTAGCCAACTCCCCGTGTTATTTGAATGGAGATTTGACCGAAAATATTGGTATCGGACCGCTCACTTCTGAAGGATGCCACAAAAACCGGTAAAAGCTACATTTAAATTATTCTAAATAGGTTCTAGAAAATAAAGTTTTGTAACATGTCCTAAATTTTTAGCTAATTTAGGTGTTTGGAGAGGGTCGTACTTTTGTGTTTTAGGAAGGTCATGTAAACGACAGATAACACCAAAAATATGAAGAAATTATTTCTAAACCGTGTTAAGTCAAAAATCATTATGTTGCTCATTTTCAAGAATGCTGGTTTACAAAAAGCACGACATTGTCTGATTTCGTGAACAAAGCCACACATAACATTGTTTCCTTTCGTTTCCTTTATAATCGGTTACCCAACTGAAGCTATGAATACCAGCTTTATTGCGATATCGCACATGAAAACAGTCACTTGTGCACAACCAGAGAAGATCCGATTTAATCAGTTGAGCTGTTTCAATGAGTGTTATCTTGGTTTAATAGCTTTTAATGGGGTTAAGTCCTGCAAAGGTCGAGATGAATTCTACTGTAGACATGACTGCATCATGCACTACTTTATAGCTACTTGCTTGTCACGGAAGATTGCCAGCGGTATAGAACGGTGCTTGCTTTTCACGGCAGATTTGCAGCGTCCCACGACGCTACTTGTTTTTCACGGCAGATTTCCAGCGTTACGCACGCTACTGAAGTTGCTACTTGCTTGTTACGGAAGATTTCCAGCGTTATAAGGCTGTGCTTGCTTTTCATGGCAGATTTCCAGCGTCCCACGACGCTACTTGTTTTTTCACTAATGCCTGATGGGAAATACCCGTCCGCCATTTCATAAACCGGATCGTTTTTGCTTGGTTTGTGTCCTGGTATATTGGGGGGAGCGCTATGCTCTCAATGAACAGGCAAAGTGCGCAAAACTAACAACGTTGTTATTTGCCAATCTCAATTAACATGATCAAGGGGTCGAATATGAATTATTCATAACGGATCGATAACTGGCCTCATTTTCTAGCTAGCAAACCAGCGGCATGTTTCATAGGATTTGCGTTGCTAATAGAACAACCGTGAACTTAGTGTCACCTCCTTGGTATAACTAACCAACAATAGACAATTGACAATGAAAATTTGTTCATAGGAAAACAATCAGCCGTATAATACGTCTCGTGACAGTAGTCACGCTCAAAGATCAACATTTCAACATGTTCAATGTACGACTAGGAATATACCCCATCCAAATTTCATGAAATTTACAGGCAAGCTAACTTTAGTTAATATTTAACATTCAAGAAAACACAAAACGTTTTCGACATCATTCGCAAAAGGTTATAAAAGGTTGTTAGAAAACGTTTAAATGTCGGGTTATATAAAGGGTATATTAAGAGTATAATACGTTTTCATAATCTTAAAAAACATTTTTTGATAATCTACTGCTCAGCAAACAAAAATGTTTTACAGAAAACGTTTAAATGTCGGGTTATATAAAGGGTGTAAAAACGTTTTAATAACATTCCAAAAACATTCTTGAAAACTTGATACAAAACATTCTAAACAGAATGTTATTTTGGGGTTGGAAAAATATTTTGCGAAAAATGTTTGCCCAAAATATTTTCAATAACGTTTTAAAAACGTTTTAATGACCTTTATATAACCCGACATTTAAATGTTATTAAAAGGTTTTGAAAAAAACCATTTTAAGAACATTTCTGTGTTTGCTGGGTTCAAATATTTTAACATAATGTTATTTAAGTATTGACACAATATTTGACAAAAATGTTTGCAAAAATAGTTCACAATAACATTTTTTGAAAACATTAAAAAATATTGTTGTAGTGTGTTTTCATACAAAATGACCTTTATATAACCCGACATTTTAATGTTAATAAAACGTTTTTACCTAAACCAAAAGCCAAAATATAACTTATTTAAAACGTTTTTAAAACGTTTTTGTGTTTGCTGGGATGACACCCATTTTTGAGTTTGGCGCTTTTTCTTGCTTAGGGATATGAACATTTTTGCGATCATGATATGCAATTTTTCTCATATTCCCGTCTACTTTGGACTTGTTCAAGCTTCTTTATTTTCCATATAACTCAACTTTTACACGTTATTTTTTGCTTTACACAATTGTTTGATATCTTATCCGTGGTCATGGTACGAAATTTGTGCAAGAAACGACCCGTGTCTTCCATTTCTAGAGCTATTTTGCAAAAACGCATTTGCCGGTTAAATTTTTATCATTGTGTTACGTAACACCGTGCTCACCAACCCGTAAAAAATTGAATGTGATTGAATGTCACACATACTAGAGAGTACTTCCATGCATCGTCGCCAGAGTGCTACACTATCGTAAGTGACATTTTTGGCAAAAATGAGATTTTGACGAATTATGGAAGGCCATATGAAAACACACATTAATTATTTTTTAATTAATAAAATAAAATATCGTAAGTGCAATGCGATTTTAATTAATGCATGCAAGACTATCGTATGTGCCACTTACGATAGTCTTGCACGCTAATTTTATTTTTCATTTGCTGCAAGACCATCGTATGTGCCACATACGCTACTTTATTGGGCCGAAACAACAAAATCACGGAATGCTACACTACACCATCGTAAGTGCAAAACAGTCTCTAACACATCATTGCCTGTGACGCTGACGGCTGTATGCGTTTTCATCATGCTGGCTAAGTTCATAGCTCCCATGACTGGTAATAGAGACGATAAATCCGGTGTTTTTATTTTTAGATTCAGTAATAAATCTTGAGAGATAACATTACGGCAAAAGGTGTCTTGCTATTGTAAATATTATGCGCCAAAATAAATCAACACTTGTTAAGAATCATAAAATAACAAAATATTGGACATTTGAGCCGATATTACGCATATCGTAATTGAGGGGCTCAATATAAAAACGACCTATCCCACATTTGGGTGATTTTGAGAAAATTGGACTTTTGTGTGCGAATTTTCAATACAATACATAACAATTTTACATCTTAAAAACACTGATTTAACAAATTTACCAAGTTACATTCATGATGATTCATGTTTGGTGACCTTTACATTTATCAGCAGCGCCCTCTATTTTTACCAAAATGTGGGATAGGTCGTTTTTATATTGAGCCCCTCAATTTAGCAATGAATGCTACACTATCGTTGGTGTCACATACGATAGTGTTGCACACTACACTTATTTCTATTTGAGTGCAACACTATCGTATGTGGCACATACGATAGTGATGCACTCTACACGCATTTCTATTTGAGTGAACACTATCGTATGTGGCACTTACGACATCTAAATCAGTAAATAATTCATCGATTTATTAACTTTAACACCATTTATATAGTTTATATTATTAAAATCAAATTGCTTTACATTCCCATGTCATTTAATGGCTACATGGAAACAAACGGCTACGCTAAACACAAAAATGCTTCTCCTGTAAAACTGTCCAAACTGCACTTACGATAGTGTAGCACTCTGCCGACGATTTCACCTGTTGTGCATTCGACTCCAAGAACAATTATTTTCACTGTCACCAAAAAGCGCAGAGGCACATCACCATTGGTGCTTTTGTTTTTTTATGTTACGCCAATCAAACACTTTTTTAGGCCTTAGTCCGGTGGCAGACCAAGGTAGGTTGGTTTTGCCAGTTAAGGTGCTTTTGTTTGTTGATTATTGTTCTCTAGGTGGTATAAGATCAGATCTCGAAGGGTGTAAAATTTTCACCCCTGGGCAATTCGAAATATCCAAGGTCAAGTTATCCTCTCGTCATAAGGATTCACAAAATAGTTTCACATATCTACGACTTACCGTTATGAGCAAAAAGGTCGAAGGTTAAATTAAGTAATCTATGTAGGGTGAAAATAGAAAAATGCTTCAATTTTGATGAAAATGGTCTCAAATAGTTCTTTCTGTGACAACAACGCTAATAAAGAATAGTTGGAACCACCTAGAATGACATGTTGCCTAGGTAACACAGCAAAATAGGTCATTGCTAATTGAGTCCCATTGATGCTGACCTACTTGTATATGCTTGAATGGTTACCTAGGTGACGAGTTGTTACAGTTGGCTATAACTATTCTTTATTACATTGAGATAACAGTGCCAACAATTTGAGACCATTTTCATCAAAATTGGGGCATTTTATATCTGTTAGCCCCTGGTTTTTTTTAGTTATAACTTTGACCTTTTGGCTTGTAACCCCGAAACGATAAATCCTTATGATCAGAAAAACATTTGGTATGCGCAATTTTGAGTTTTGACCCTTGTATAAATTTTGACCTTGGAAATCTTGAATTGCCCAGGGGTGACAATTCAACACCCCATCCATAATCTCATTTTGTGCAACCTATAGAATAATAATCAGCGAAGAAAAACACTTTAACTGGCAAAACCATCTAACCAGATAAAACAATAGTTTGCAGCCGGACTATTTACCCATAACCATTTTACGTTGACATGCATATGATGTTAATGATTGAAGGGTTCATCCTAGAGGCCAATCCGGCAAGTAGTCTGCCGAAACTGGCGGGCAAGTACATCAATTGTACGTCAGATATTAATGCAAGCCTGCCAAAATCCCGGGATTTTGACAAGGAGACAAAATAATTTGCTGCCGAAAACCCGGGATTTCGGCAAGGTTGTTCTGGTATTTCGGCAAGGAGACACCTTTGGCACAACAGGTTTCAAAAAGCACCGACGATTCTAGACTGTAAAAACAAATGAAGAATTATCTGGGATAATTGCAACTAAGAGCATGTATAATTCGAAACTCATGTCCCGCCAAAATTCATTTATTCGTTCATTCGTCTTTAAAATATTTCATTCAATTTACAATACAACAGCAAAGCATTGCAACAAACATTGAACGAGGAGGTACTCAGAAGGCCGGATAGCCTGAATCAAGCCCAAGATAGATTATTCATTTCATTATGAATTTATGTGTCGTGGAAGTGATAGTAGAAGACCAGCCTGTAGATTTTTGACCCCCATGTAACCTTGATTGACCCCTCCCCGGAATGACCGGAAGTTACAGGAGGCGAGCCCAAGCTAAATTAATTCAGAATCAATCAAAGATCCCAAAATAACTTTCAAATCTTTGTTCTATGAGTTGGTCACGAACTCTACAGGCTGGTCTTCTACTATGATCATAATGTAACAGGATTAACTACCATATCAATTGGTACGGTGAAAACCATTTTTGAATATATCGCCCTGAACCATAAGCAGGTATTGAATACAATACCGCCGTTTTCAAAGATATTAATCTTACAGGTGTGAGTGATTAGCACAATATGAATATTCTACAGAATTACAATCCAGGTCTTTATCCTTTGTTTGACATCTATGGTTCAATGCAGAGGTACCGCGTGAACGTAGTGCGATATAATATATTCACAAATTGTTTCACCTATTGTTAATGGTAGTTAATCCTGTTACATCATCACTTCTACGGCGAACAGATGAGTTGACTTCTGACGTCATTGCCTGGCACTGCCAGTATGCGCGCGCATCATATTTTTTAAAGGGCCCGTGCTTTTAAAACTCCCGCCAAATCACAATAAGGCTAATGAACAGTGTAGTAGTTGTATGCAGTTCGCTCAAGCATTATCTAAATACCAGTCCCTTGCATTTGTTGATAAACTTTGAGCTATGAGGCCATCAGTCGTGGAATAAAGATAATTCAATTGACCTTTGGTAAAAGACCTTGGAGAATGACCTCGACAGGTCATTTTGAAGAGTCATTTTGAATACAAATCTCTCAAATCCCCATCGGAATAGTCATGCCATGTCAAATTTTGAGAAGTTTCTATTCAAAAATGAGTAGATCGTTTAAGAGTGTACCATAAAATCACGAAATACCTCTTCAATATGCTGATGTTGTCCAACTCTATATAAAGAGCTCTGTTGCAAAAGCCTTTAAATCCACCTCTGGCTGAAATTGAATTATTGGCATGACAGTATAGTGTGGGTAATACACATTTTGTGCTTGTTTGACCTTCATACTACCTTCCCTTCCGGAGATATCGTATATTTCCCGTTTGGGAAATCTTAGGGAATTTCCCGAAATCTGAACTTAAAATGAATATAAAATTTTAGGAAAATATTTTTGATGCATAATAGTAGCCTTGAATTTTCTTTAACTATTAAAATAAACTGTTTTAGAGTCACTATGTTTGAAAAACAAAATTATTGTAATTAACAATGTAGCTTCGAAAATGCTGAAAAATGGCATTTTGCAGGATTTAATTAAAAATTCATAATTAAAAAAGTAAATGAGATATTTAAATTTTTCTTTTTGATTTTGAAAGCATTAGTCAAGTTACATAAAGTAGTGCAAACAAATGGGCTCAAATTTGATTGCAAAGGTAGTTTCTAGAAAAGGGGTAAATTTATTTGTTGCAAAAGCGTTATAAAAGAAATCATAAAATAAATAGGAAGGTTTGAAAATTGTACCAAACCTATTCTTTTAGTTTCTTTTCATCAACACTTTATCCAAACCCAAATTGAATTAAATCGAACAAGTAATACTTGCACAATTACAAAAGATGTTTTGCTAAAAAAAAACCTGGATGTAAGGACTTTTGCAACAAGGCTCTTCATAATGTTCCGTCTAGACTTCTCCGTAGTCCACTTGCCATTGTGCATACTCTGGCTATTACATTTAAGCTTAAAACTCTGATTCAATTATTTGTGCACAATTGATAGATTTTCACATCTGATCTTTTTACTCACCGCCCTCCCTCTGTTTGTTAGCTTCCCAAGTAACTCGAATAATAAACTGGCAGATTCTAAAATTAGAATTGTTCAGTATTGAAGTGCCATTATAGTTATGCCATTATGATATGTTGCATTCAATAATATAAGCCTACGTATACTTTACTTTTACTGTCACAAATATAATTATATAAACTTTTTCATAACCATTTTATACCAGTATTTTGATGTAATAAATATCAGTAGAAATTATTTCGAGTTCAACTGAATGCGTTCATCATGATTAATAACATATTTTTGTTTATCAAAAATCGATTATGGCATAGTCTAATGTTTCGTCACGCAAGTTGGTGTGTCCATTTTGATCCACCATGTTTGTTTGTCGAGAAAGTGTCGCTGGACTAGGTCTATTGCCGAAGTAAGACGATTTCGGTAAGAAATTACCTTACTGTTAAATGAATTTCGGTAATAGCTTCTTGCCGAAGTAAGCTTACTTAAGCTTACTTCGGCAAGTGATTGCCAAACTAGCAGATTTTGGCGGCAAGGCAATCTCGGTCGATGAGAGATGTCGTAAAAGTCATGTAGGTTGATACGGGAGTATTTCATCAAGCCCGGTACCGGTGGTGTCCAATCCATGTCCAATAATTCTGTGTCGTCAGTCAACATTTCCGAAGTGTTTTTTTTCGCAAAGATGGACATTGTTAGTATTATTTTTCACTTTCGTGTTACGTGTCATAAAATAAAAGTATTATAGTCTATTGTCAGTATACATCTGATATTATTAGTTTTTTATATATTCTGGTTTCCATCATTTATCTATATGCTGATATGCATGGCTAAAATAATGGGAAAGATGTCACACAATGCAATGTTACCAGTATTTTTCGTAAATCAGGTGGCCTCGGAAGTGGCATGTGTTGTCCATTGTAGTGCGTGAAGTGTTGTTCCTGCTGTCGACGATATTAGTCGTAGCACGAATGGATAACCATACCTTGTCTCCTTTGAGCAACTCCAGGATCGTGCTATTAGCAACTTGTGCGTAATAAGGGGTAAGATGGCTTGCTTGAGCAATATCCGAAATACCGCTCGATGTCGATTTTCTTAAGATAACACCTGCATTAGCACTGACTTGAGCGCTGAAAGCAAAGGAGTAGATTCCTGCAACCGGGCAGGTGAATTCACTGTCCTTCAGGTCGAAATCATTACCCACATTAACGTGTACTCCTTGGAAGGTTACGTGCTCTCTATCTTGGGTTGCTTTTTGCTGGTCTGATTTAAAAACAGAAAAGGCGCATTTTTCTGGGAGTAAATCTAGTACTGGTACTGGCCATTATTATCTGCAGGAAAAAAACAAAAAAACAAATTCAGAACACATTTGTATGATTTTAGAGCTTCAAGTTGAAGAGATCACTGGTAGAACGTGGTAAATTATGTACTAACCACCGTCTTTATTTAGTTGTTAAAGATATATGATTGATACTGAACATGCTGAAGGTGTGGTATTAGAATTCAGCCCCCCGGGGGGGGGGGGCACTCCCATTGGGGCCTGTACACCATCCGCGATAATCAACTTTTGAAAAGCACCCTAAATAAGGATTTAACCCTTGGCTAAAACGATACCCTAAACAGGTAACATGCGCCTGTTTTCACACCCTAAACAGGGATTTTATTCTTTGCATCCAATTTCATACCCTAAATTTCATTTCCGCGTATTAGCCATTGCAATTTTGCTACCCTTTTTTTCCAATTTTTCATGTTTTTGACACCCTAAACACGATACGCGCGTATCGTGCCTACCCACGAAAAACTACCCTTTTTACGCGTTTTTATTATCGCGGATGGTGTACAGACCACAATCGGAGTGACCCCGGAATTAAACTTACTCAAAGGGAGGAAGTAAAGCTACAAGGAGGTGATATGTTACAGTTAGTTTGATGTAATATCTAAAGGGTTTAAATGTTTTCCCCAATTCTACATTGAGTTGGGTATACTTATTATTTGCACAAATACCTGGATATTCATGGGAAATATAAGTGGGTCAGGGGAGTGAGTTGGCAGAAATATGGCTATAGCCATTCAAATACATGTAGCTAATTTAGATATTGTTAGTATCTAAATTACAGATTCTTGTAAAATGTCTTATTTTGTCTTAAATACACGGCTTTCGGCAGAACCACTCGCAGGCTATGTTAGCACATCTATGACAATGACAATGATACCAAAATCTGAATTTTGATGATTTTTACGATCGTACGGATGAGCAAATCACTGAATGGGCCTTTAAGTTAGTGTGTTCATGTGATTCCTCCTATGTCACAATTGTCTTATATTTATTATAGCTTGTTAAAATTCTCAAAATTGCCAATAAGCTCCAATATTATGGGAAAAGTGATGCCAATTTGTGCTTTTGATCGTAAAATTTGGACTTTGGTATAGCGATGCATGTGTCCAAATTTCTTGTTGGCATATAGTCAGATAGTAGTGGAACTGCTTAGCGTTACCTACCCAAATAAACCTGATATTATATTACCATGCCACTTGCAAATCTTCGTTTTCTATTAACAGATTAAGGCTTTTCCGTCGTAACAAAACGTATCGACCAAATTCCTTTAAATTGGCATATTTTGTGCATTAATATGTGTAGATAATAAATCAGGAAAGAAGAGGTATACATGTCCAAAAATCTCTGTACTTCAATGGCAAAATCAGCAATTTCCCCAAAATATACCACCTTTTGCGTTGTATAAAAAATTGTCGAGACAGAATTTTGTTAATTTTATATATGTTATGAAAAAGAAAAAGCTCGACTCTAAAATCGCGCAAAAATTTTGGGGGTACCGGACCTTGTTTTCGCGTAAATTAACCAAAATAGGTCAAAAATGTATGTTTTTCTGCGACACCATGCGTAGTAAATATCGCACGTGCATATTTGTTGCGTACCGACGCGCTAGTGTACAAGCGCGATCTGATGCCGGATCAGCGTCCAAAAGTTCTCAACTATTCTGATTTACGGATTGATTGTATGATGATTAAGTAAGTGACATTAGAAATGTCAATTGAGTGGTGTTTTGCAGCTCAGGTGGCCGTACAGCAGTGATCGCCATACGCCAGAGTTTCTAGAATGCTGCTAAAATAAGAAAAATTTTAATGCTAATTTATTGCACATTCTAGGGAAGCGTGGTTACCTTTTTGAAAAACGCCGAGTGGGAGGGTTTTTAATGAAATATTTTTGTGTTAAAACTGAAGCATCCTGCATTTTATTTCAATTTTATATACGCCAAAATATTTTCTGAATTTAGTCAAAATTAATATTCAATTGATGGTAAATTAACATTCAATTGATGGTGAAAATTGTATGAAACTTTACGTAGGTCCCGACTAAAGTTTACTGTTTCGTCTTTATGGCAATCTAATCTTTTAATATCTGAGAATTCAACAATATTAATAATAATAGCTCTATTATAATACACATTAATGTTTTAAGCAGATAAAATTCCAAAATATTGTACGTTTTTTGTCTTTGCTTGTCATGTTGAAGTAATGTTGCGATTATATGTTTAAATTTTCACGATGAAACCAACAAGTCTTGTGGCCGAGCGGTCTACGGCGCTGGTGATATGTCGATACTGTATAGTATACATAATACCGTAGCGGCGCAGTGGATTCTAGCCACACCTTTGCCGAACTAAAATTCCTTTCTTTCTTTTTTTGATTTCATATTATGTTAGGGAAATGTGGCTCGAAAAATGTATGTATGACGAAGAGTGGTGTGGGGTGGCAGTGGCTCACATCACATTCATTAAAATAATTCAAATAACCCCGCATAATCATTTATTAGACATGTTATAACGAAGCGTCTGACAACACGCTATTAGGCCGCCGTACAATTGTTATATATATACTTAGTGCCGTTTACCGAGAGGAAATATACCATTTTTGTGCTTTGCATGAAGATTTGGGTCACAAAACTGTATTATATAGATTTATCTCGAGGTGGATTAATATCATCAATTGTAAAGTCCAATTAAAGCAGAGTTTAGCCAGTGATTATGATATCATTTTTGTAAATGTATGACACATTTTTTTTATTTGAATAGTTTTTATGGTGTTGTCTATCATAATGCATTGCAAATTCAGTGCACGTAGTAGGTCTACCAGTAAACACAAAATGTTTTACACATTTAAATGTCGGTTATAAACTTAAAACATTTTTAATGACAAGCACTTGCTGCAAAACATTCTAATTAGTTGCAATGTTGCCAAAATAATTAAGAAATAAAGGGTAATGCTTTATCCTTTACACCCAAATAATGTGTCCGAGGCAGTAAAAACGTAAATAATGGGTGAGGCGCAGCCGAACCCATTATTTAAACGTTTTTATCATTTTGATGATTTTTACAATCGTCAGATCGTAAATCCGCCGATGTTTGCACAGTAATTTGGTATGTCTGATGCGCTTTCAGGTCCCACAAAAATACTGTGCAAATGTCGCTATCCGACCCTTTAAATCAATAAACACTGTAACATTGAACAATGACAGGGAATTGTGAACAAAATAGACAAAATGAAATTATCTAAATTGATGAATATTAAAAGACAAAAATTCAGTAAAAGTCCAAAATTAAACAAACTTACCTCGATATGCTAGCTCAATCTTTTTCTGAAGAATGCTGGTTGCAACGGCAGTTTTGACAAGAGTATCATTATGAAATGGATCCTGAGAAAGTCTTGCTTTTATTATAAATTTTCTACCAACAATCGATGGGAAATATTACCTTCATCGGTTTCTCCCCGTGGTTTCTCATTGGCTACTGATACAACCAACCACCATTGTCACAAACAAATTGCCAGTCACTGTTGCATTGCATATTAATAATAATATAGGCCTAGTAGTAGGCGTATATTTTGATTGCGGTTACATCGCGGCCGGATTTATATCCCGGATTTATATCTGTATGCCTACGCTTGTTTTCTAGAATATGCATGACATGCAGAAGATCCAGTGCAGAAGATCAGAGGTCAACAGATCATCGGATGCTATCGGGTATAGACGAATCCAACGAGCCAAGTCATGGTCAGGATTTGGTCGGCCATCTTTGGGCCCGGGGAGGGGGGGGTACTCAAGTTTGGTTTTGGTAGGGACGTGCCGCTGAGATTTTGAAGTGGACCCATAAATATACCAATTTTTCAAGAAATTTGGACCCATTGATATACCAAAAGTCGAAATTTTCGGCCGAATTTAACCAAAATTGTCTTAGTTTTTACAAATTTTCCCAAAATTTTGGGAAAATTTGGAAAATTTTGGCTAGATTAAGGGAAAATTGGGCTGTTTTCCGAAAAAATTGAGAAAATTTTGAAAAAAGGACCCATTCATATACTAAAATAGGCTTTGAAAAAGGGGGTCATTGATATACCAGAAGGCTGAAAATGCTACCCATGTTTGCGGCACGTCCCCATATGGTCGTTTGTACTGAGTACCCCCCCCCCCGGGTCTTTGGGTAGCCGCTAGCACCAACCTGGTGTTTTGAGTGCCCAATTGTGCAAATAAAAGACGCCTAACACTATGAGCGTGTTTATAGTGAGCCAGATTATCCGGTATTTAGAGTATAAGTACATCTTATACGGTATTGGTCGCCACTATGAGCGTGTTTATAGTGAGACAATCTTTCCGTTATTTAGCTAAACTACCGCGTAGTCTAGATTTGCAATGGTTAGTAAAACATAAACAAATATAGACTGCGTGGCAGTCCAGCTAAATACCGCATAATCTGGCTCACTATAAACACGCTCTAAAAACAGACCAATAGCGCTATTTGCCGCACATATTATACGGAACTGATATCCTTCGATATCGATGGATATTGCAGTATATTCATTCCGTATACGGCCACTATAAACAGACAGGGATTAACGATACCGTTATTCAAGGAAGTGGAACGGGGTTGTATAACTCTCCCAGCTCAAATTTATCACTGTAATAACACATCACCTACAAATATGGTACAGTACTGTAGCAATAATGTTAAAAAATAGGCCGGTATCGTTGCGACGGCACACTATTTGAAACTGTGAAAATATTTGTGCCTCCCACATTGCATTGCGGTGACCTCGAACACGCAGAGTTCAACCACCTCGGATTCAGAATAGCGCTATTGGTTGCCACTATAAACCAGTCTGCCGCCTGGACAACCAATTCTTTAGAAATGCTTAGTCGCGCTAAAAGTCGATCGATACATGTAAAAATCAGCACAATTCAGAGATAAAGCTTTTTGCTATGAAATTAATTTTCTCGGTCAAATATAAAGCAATATTTTTTTTTCTTCAGTAATGTCAGTTAAAAACTTGGTGCTTGAATATACATTTTTTTTAAATCCTGGTGTTAAAATTAAGCATCAAATTGTGTCTTTTAGTGTGATATTTTGATTTTTATAGGCCTTGAATTCGCCTGCGAGCTTTTTACGGAATTCATGTTTTAGCGTCTCAAACTAACATAGTTTGCTAAAGAAAGATATTTCCCACCTCTGTAAAGCACATCGTGTGGGTCTATATGTTATAGTTTTGTCAGAATTTCCGTTTTGTTTTACCCTTTTTCCATTCATGATCCGAAAATGTCAAACTAAGTAAAAGTAGGCAATGGTGAGTACTTTTATCTCGAGAGCAACCAGCAGAAATAGTCGATATTTCCTTTGTTGTTATCCAGGTCAATTTTTCATTGAAAGCAAATTGCCCGACCAGCGATTAAATCCCCAATTGGGTGTTCTGGTTAAACATGATCAGTAGGAGCGCTATAGGTCTGGGAATTTCTTTGCTATATTGAAGTTCTGGCAACACTATAGCCATGCCGGTATTCCTATTAAACCCAGGGATATCGATCCACAATGCTAGTACTAGCCTTTAGATTTCACGTGTTGATTTAGAAATTTTTTCAGCCGACAGTGAAAGATGGTGAAATCAAAACGGAAATTCTGACAAAACTATGATATATAGCTCACGGTGATGTGCTTTAGAAAGTTGGGGAAAATCCTTCATTAGCGAACTATATTACTTTGAAAAGCTAAAAGGTTGATCCAAGAAAAAGCTCGCGGGCCGAGCTGAAGCCTATAAAAATCGAATATCTTACACTAAATGACTGAATTTCAGGCCTAAGTTTAACACCAGGATTTTTAAAAAAATCAGTATCAAGCATTATAGTTTTTCCAGCCATTTACTGAAAAAATGACAATTATTGCTTTTCATTTGGCTGAGAAAAAAATTTTTACACTGAAAAGGTGTAACTCAAAATTTTGCTCATTTCAACACCAATTTCGATCGTTTGTATTGCCTCATTAAATGACTGAGTGAGCCTTGCAGAACAAAAGAATCGGTTGTGCAGGTAGCTGACTGAAACAGCCTAGATAACGGATAAGTCACATTCCATCCTAATCCCATATGCGTATAAGGATACCGTATAAATACCGTACACCACTATAAACACGCTCCTAGAGAAGATGCAATGACGAGGAGGGTTAATAGAATAATATATACAATAGAGATAATTCCGCAGGTAATCCCGTCGCATCTATTCATACCTAGTCCTTTTGTTCGCAAGTACATCCATTAAGCGTTTGATATGGTGTATGAATAGATACCGCGTGTATTTAATCCGATTATTATATGGCACTTCAACAGCGAATAGACCATGTAGAAGTGTGTCTTGCCCAGAGAAGATGTAAAAGAAGGAGATAGATCCAGCTATCCTCAAACAAAATATGTGTGTTGCCGCTCATTCAAAAGCAATCACGCTATTTAGGTTTAACAATAAAATACAACAAAAGGGTTCGAACCCATGACGGGTGTGATACACAAGTTGCTGCTTACTGGTTTTAGGGAAAGGTCAGTGTCTGTATACCATCAATACCATGCATACCATGCATGCAGATCCTAACATCCTGTTTATTTCAAATAAAATATGACCGAAGTTCCATGGCAAATAATAATTTTGCACGCTTGGTGACGCTTTCAACCTCTACGATTTATGATACAGACTATTTTCAATTATCAAAATATCTTTATTAGGTTTGCAGGAAATGACAGGAAAATACATTAAAACAATAAAATATAGATGATCAAAAATCATCCTGTTTCTAACAAAATCCTAAAACACTCTCCTAAATAATTAATATATATTCCAAAATGGGCGGATTTTTTTGTTTTTTTTACAAAACTACATTTCTTTCTTATAGTATCCACGTGCGGTATCCCTGCAGAGCAACATCAGGTACTTAACACACACGTGTCATACTTTCAAGGAATTATCTATAGAAACATTGGATATGGTTTCAATTCTGGAGTGAAAATTAATCAACCGTAGTCGGCAAGGCACATCACATCAAAGGCTACTTTCAAGTAGATGTGTAACTACTTGAGAATAAAGGACTATGAATAGGTGCGACAGGATAACCTACGGGATTATCTCAAGGATATAATTCCGTTCTTCCTCCTTCTTTTTCAACTTTCCTGGTTTTGCCGAAGGGAACTGTATTGTGTTGTAAACTTTTTTAAATCATCTTTTGTCTACCTGTGTTTTCGGGGAAGGTGTAACACGGGTGATGGAATGCAGTTTAAAATTTCCGCCAAGGCCGAATCATTTCACATTTTGGGTGCATTGTAGCCGACGGCTACCCAACTAAAGGCTGCTATTCAGGTGTAGGAATGCGTGGATTTGGATTCGTCTATACAGCTACAGTCAATAAACGTTTGTGCTAAACAAAATTGGAATTCAGTCAATTCTATAGAAAAGGCCCGGGAGAAAAGGACCCTGAGGAAAGATTTCTTTTTCTTACCATAGCCAAATGGCAGGTCCTCTTTCTGATTCTTTCTTTCTTCTAGCAATCGTATAATGACATAGGCTCGTCAGTATCTTCATATTTGAAGGGGTGTGAACTCATTTTTGGACACGCCTCTATTATAATGATACCCACACAGTGATCTGTCTGTACACAGATTCTCTATGCATACCAAGGGGGTGACACTAAATTCACGGTTGTTCTATTAGCAACGCAAAATCTATGAAAAATTCAGCTGGTTTACTAGCTAGAAAGTGAGGCCAGTTATCGATCCGTTATAGCTCGTTATGAATAATTCATGTTCGACCCTTGGATCATGTTAATTGAGTTTGGCAAATAACAACGTTGTTAGTTTTGCGAACTTTGCCTATTCAATGAGAGTATAGCGCGCCCCCAATACATCTGGGCACAAACCAGGCGAAAACGATCCAGTTTAATGAAATGGCGGACGGGTATTCCCATCAGGCACCAGTGATATGTTTTTTCAAAGAAAGTCTACTAATTTGATATGAAATGACATTTTGCAATAGCAAAGTCAAAATTAGGACTTGCTGTCAATAATATGAAGGAAATATGTGACAGAGGCAAGGTGGGAAATACAAGTAGTATTTAAGTTATAATAACATTTGATACCCGACCTGACCTTCCATCATGGGGCCTTATTCGTCTTTATGTATTTCTATTATGCTCTCAAGTAAAATAAAATACCAATCTGCTCTGAGCAGACAATGTTACTTGGCTCCCAGCATGAATTATTGATTTTATACGGACGTAAAGAAATGCACAGTGTATGTGCATGATGTGCAAGCATACTCCAAATATTTACGGTAAATCTGAATAGTGGTCACATGTTAACATATCATGTGTTCGGGAAATCACGTGGCAACATTTTAAGATTTCAGGCTTGTTTACTAGTTAATTGCCATTTGTACTCTTTATTATTTATCTTTGTTAATTAACATATATTTTAAATGCTGATAAATCGTGGTTGGCTACCCATGATATCTGTTAAATTCAATGTTTTATGAATATAATTCTACCACGCAGAGGGGGTCACGCAGCAGAATTTCACATCACCTGACTTAGCTACATTTCGAAGCTCTGCTCTTCAAATTCATGTAAATTTCAAAGTTTATACATTTAATATATTTAATATGATACTAATTTTTTGTTATAACCAACTGGTACACGAAATATACTAGCTTATTACCTATACAGAAAGGTGATTATCAGCCTCCACTCAGCAAATGGACATGCCCGGCATATGCAGCCATTCTCCGTCTGGATAACATGACTGTCGCCCTCAATACGTCTGGGCACAAATTTAAATAACAATACGCTATTTACATATCAATGTGGCCTCATGCTAATTAAAGCTGCCCCACCCAGGAGTTCATCTATGATGCATACTCTCCCTGGGTAGATGTAATGATCCTTTAGGGGTGGTGCAATAATTATGTGTACCCCGGGTGGTGAATTCTCAAAATGGTCTGCCAAAATCGCTTGCCCCCCCTTTGGCCGTGCCAAAAAATCTTTGCCCCCCTCCCTTTCGACGTACCAAAAACCTTTGCCCCCCTTTTGACGTGCCAAAAATCTTTGCCCCCCCTTACACATGCAAGATTTTGGGGAACCCGAAGCTTATTGTCTTACCATATAATGCGAGCGCAGCGAGCATGAAATTTTGCATATTTGAACGTGTTCCTAACGTTTTCCTACGCCTTTTTAGGGCGTAATATAAAATGGTACCCAAAATATCTGTGCCAAAAATTGCTTGCCCCCCCTTTCGACCTGCCAAAATCGCTTGACCCCCCCCTTTTTAGCCTGCCCAAAATCTTTGCCCCCCTATAATTCACCACCCCGGGGGTACACATAATTATTGCACCACCCCTTACCTGTCGTTCTTTCAACCTATTTGTCGTTCAAAGACAGAAAAAACAAATCTTTAAGGCGATATAATACCCCGATTTTCATCAGTACCCCTCTTCTTTTTTTTCTTGCAAATTTATTAAGTACATATATATGTTTATCACCTCATGTCCTGAACTTATAAAATATATCTACATATAAAGTGAATTTCAACAATTTTAGTAAGTCATTTTAGCCCTATATATTTTTTTGTTTACTGTAACCTAGTAACTCAGATCTGTGTTTCATAACAAACCATAATTTATTCTTTTGAAAATGTTCAAGTAGGGTACATGAATAGAATACATTAAATCCTTTGTTATACTCTCTATAGAAAATCTATAGTGGTGCATGCAAAATACCTACCATGATATAACACTGAATAAATTAAATAAACACTTATACAATGGATGCATATAGTCATTAGTTGTTAGGAGAAGAAAAGGCTATTAGGTCACCGTATGTCAGGTTATAGGTCAATTGGTTCAGGTCAAATTTAAGCATCAATTTTGAATACACATGTGAGAGTCTGTGATATCATATGAGGCATAATTTTGATATTCTGTCTTTAACTGGATATATATCGAGAAGTGCATGGTGGATATACTAATATACCTTGGGATGTAAATGGTGAGTACAATTTAGAATGCCTAGTTGAGACGGATTTCACAAATAAATATAAAATAGTTACCAAAATCACAAAACTTAAGCTTACGGAAAACTACCCAATAAGGTTGTATAGGTGACAAGAAATACAATTTTTTCATCATTGCTGTAGTATGGTTGTTGTAACCTGTTACCTATGGCTTAATTAAGTTTCAGTGCAATAATGTCGCAAGTTAAAAATGCAAAATATAGCTCAACATTGAAAATAGAAGCATTTTAACCAGTTCCTTTTTGATAGTTGTGGAGCACCAAGTTCATGAAGTCATAAAAGAAATCAGGAACCACTTATTCCCATTTTACATATCAACTTTATTTCCCTAATGTGTTAGCAACACATATCCAAAATTTTAACGAAATCCGTTGATAGTAAGCTTTCCAAAATGAAGTGAATTTAAATCATCAGTGATGTACCTCCTTTTGGCTTCTATCTGTAAAAGCATGTAAGCTACATTGATACCGATACCACCAATAAAACGAGAAGATTTGCCCCTTCATTTTGCATACCACTTTGTCCAATTTTTTTTGTAATTTCTTCACAAAATGCAAAAAATGCAAAAAAAAAAAATCAATGGGTGTAGTACCCCCTTAAAAGACCCATTTTCAGCAATCTCCATGACCACGGCAAGCGCTATGAAAAGAAAATCGAAGTCAATCTGTGTCCGGATGACTGACTGAAATATTTTCTGCTCTATCAGTTCACAATACCCATTGTCCAAATGGCAATAATTCAATTTACGCAAGGTTTACACATGGAAGAAAGAGATAAGAAGGAACCACAACGAACGCATTCACTTTGTCCACTCCCTTTACCGACATTTAATTGACATTGTTATTCATGAGGATTTACTTTGATCAATACCCCGCGTTAAATAGGTGATTGGTATTGTACTCCATGTATTTGCATGTCTTCTGGAGCGTGTCTGAAAGATGATTTGAACTAATGACCTTCCGTGCAAGCACCCTATAGACGAATCCAAGTAGCCAAGTCATGGTCAGGATTTGGTCGGACATCTTTGGGTAGCCGCTAGCACCAACCTGGTGTTTTGAGCGTCCAATTTTGCAAATAAAAGCCACCTAACACCTAGAGAAGATGCAAGGGGTCCTGTGTCACAACCTGGGGTACCTTTGTGTTACATAGTAAAAAATTGAAATGGTTCAAACATTTTACCTACACATCTCATTTGAAGTGGTTCATCCTCCTGAGCATTTTGACACCTCTTTTATGGAATTCGGTCACAAAATGAGAGAGTGCGGGCAAAAACAATCACAAAGTAGGGAGGATGTACCCCACCTCTTTGTTCCACATTTACAATCATTCTGAGCATGTATTGGTCTTTTAAATGAACTTCTGTATTTATTTACTTGGCTTAGATGTCTGCGAGTTCATTTAGACATATTTTTACTAGATTCAAATTTTTAATGGGGGTTTAAAATCAAATTTACGATATGAATCCCTCCCCCTAATCCTCCTCCCCCTAATCCTCAGCCACCCTTGGCACATTTCATGCCAAACGTCATAAGAAAATAATTTACAAATATTTTAAAATAGGATAAAAACATGAGTAATATAGAATAAATTAGCCTCAATTTCAGACCTAATTGAATCTTCTAAGTGAAGGAATAGTCAAGAGACAGTGTTTTGAAATCCAAGCTGCACATCAAAATGTAACAAAACCACCTTTTTGGGTACCCCAGTATATGACACAGGATCAAGGACGAGGAGGGTTAATAGAATAATAGCTAATAATATATATAATGGAGATAATCCCGTCGCATCTATTCATATACATAGTCCTTTTGTTCGCAAGTACATCAATGCATACCGCGTATAGTTAATTCGATTATTATGTCACTTCAACAACGAATAGACCATGCTGTGTGTTTTGTCGAAGGGAACTGTAGCTGTATTGTGTTATTCTTTTGTCTACCTGTGTTTTCGCGGAAGGTGTAAAACGGGTGATGGAATGCAGTTTAAAATTTCCGCCAAGGCCGAATCATTTCACATTTTGAGTGCATTGTAGCCGACGGCTACCCAACTAAAGGCTGCTAGTCAGGTGTAGGAATGCGTGTATTTGGATTCGTCTATAGGATTTTCTCTGGTGACGTGATCATCGGTCATTGATGGCCTACATCTTTTTCTTCCATTTTGCCCAATTTTCCCGAACTTTGGTGACTTTTTTCTCAGAGTTGGCAGTCTTTGGCACTGAAACGAGTTAGCTAGTATACAAATATTGACTGCTATGAGGGCATGGTTAAAATTATAGGCCCAAGGTGATCTCAAAACCATGACTATGCCCCGAGGCGTAGCCTCGGGGCATAGTCATGGTTTTGAGATCACTGCGGGCCTATAATTTTAACCATGCCCCGAATAAAAGCAGTCAATATTTGTTTTATATACCAAATCTTAAGATTCTTGTCATCTGTTTGGTTAAAAGCATCGATTTTGGGAAGAGAAATTAATAGTTTCAATGCGAACGGCACACAGATTACAATCTGCGATTTTTGCGTATTTATAGCGCGTGAAAACATTAACGCGTGCGTAATATCATTTTACGCTGGGAAAAACGCGCCGTTTGATCGTGACGCACGTGACCGGTCCATAGTTCATTTCCATGGACCGGTCCATAGTTCATTTTGCGGGCATAGTTAATTCAATGACTGCACTTTCAACCAATCAGATGACAGGAATCTATATATGAGGTATATAATTACGATTATACACATATAAACTATTAAATTAAACAGGTTTTATGTACCGGACTCAACCGGAACATTGTGCATTATTTAAGAACATTTTACATCTATTTTTCATCGAAAAAGTCACCAAAATCTTACCTTATTTGCTAAAGCTGAAACTCAGCAAAAAAACGGCCGATTTTGACGACCTTTTTGATGTTTTAAAGGACATTTTCTACACAATACGATCAAGAAAACAGTTTGACTGTAGATTCCAAAACAAAGCTACTATACATGTTCAGAGCATCAGTGAAATTCCAGAATCTTACTTCTGGGTAGCGTTTGTTTGTTCGTGGATGGGTTTGTTATAGTTTTTTTCCAGTAATGACTTCGCCAAGCATCGATCGCGGTAAATGGATCATACATGAAAGGAGGTACCATTGATAGCTTTTCTTTTCATGCGTCAATAGATAAGCGGATTAAAACTTGGCCGATCGAAGTCGTTGTGGTTCCTTCTCATCTCTTTCTTCCATGGTTTACATAAGCGTGCAATGTAAATTAATTGCATAAGCATCAACGTTGGCGAAGTTACGTAATAATCGGATTAACTACCATAGCAATAGGTGAAAACAATTTTTGAATATACCGCGCTGCACTGATACGTTCACGCGGTACCACTGCATTGAACCATATTATGCTGATCACTTGCACCTGTAAGATTAATATCTTATTAGACCAGTATTGTATTCAATCTATGGTTGCAGACATACACAGGTGATGAGTGTAACCTGCTTGTAGTACAGCGCGATATGTTCAAAATTGTTTTCATCTATTGCTATGGTAATTTATCCAATTAATTATGTAACTTCGCCAGCGTATAGAGGTTGTGCATATGACGTATCATACCGTATATATGGCGGACTACTCAAATGCATTCAACAAAAGCATGAATGCAATCTACCGCGACAGTTCGTCTCACACACATACCAAATGCACTACGATCAAATAGGTTGATGACAACATTTGATTGAATGGACTGCACTGCGCCATAATTACGGTGAAGGACACCGGTTCAAATCGTTTGTTTGGAGCCAATCAATAATTTCATATCAATGATTTCATGCACCTCTATAGACCTGTTATCATAATATTATCATGGTTGTGTAGTTACTCAAGGTTTTTCTTTCATTCAAATAACGGTACGGTGACCATTCTATTGTTAGTGAATGTCTTGTCAATCAAATGTTGCTCACCAGTCCCTCATTTCAAATATATAGTTTTGGTTTCTCTATTGTTCAGAAACCAAAAATCAAGGGATTAAAATGTGGAGATGAATTGGTATGCAATCATAACACTATTGTGCTGGGAGGACACAAGAGGGTATATATAATCAAAAGTATAATGGCCTATAACCATACGTATATAATAGCCTATTGTGCTAACATTTTCATTATCGATAATCTATCAACGCCGGCGACTTTTGATGCTCTCTGCCGTAGATGGCACACTTCCATGACACCATAAAATTGCACCCTTGTTCCGAGATTCGTTTGATAAGTTATGCATAGACATCGTTGAGACATAAATGATGGATACGAGGCCTAGACCTACATGTAGAAATCATGTGCATATATTGAGGGGTGGGGGTGTTTTGTTTATTTGTCTGAAATATAAACGATGCATGATGATGTAGATGATTTGATTATGAATTAGATTATTCCCGGAAAGCACAACCCATACCTCTTACCTATGTTCCTCCGCCACCTATATATATCCTCCTCCCTCCCCTCCCCACACTCGATATCGACTCTTCCCTATTATTCCACTCCACTCTTGAGCCCCCTCTCCCCTCCCACTTCCAATGCTCTCTCCCTCTGTTTCTCTTTCTCCCTTACCCTTACCCCTCCCCCCACACACACACACCCTACCCTCTTTCCCTGGCGATCTCTTCTATCTCTCTCTCTCTATTCTCCAATAAATAAATTGAATAAAAGTTAGTTTAAACCAGCTTTCTGTGATATTGATCTTCCGTCATGCGACATGCACATAAATAGGGTTGTGAATAATAGTGTTTATATCACTGAAGTCATAATCTGTCAAGTGCCTGTATGTGTAATGTATGTGGAAATATTTTGATGGTCTATATATTTTCACAGTGAAATCAGCTTAGGCTAATTCGTAGTCTCAAGTCAATGCTTTCAAACTAAATCAATGCTTTCAAATGTAGACTGCTTTGTTCGACTTCTCTGCTCGTGAATATTGCACTGCGAAATTTAAACATTTCTTTCGTATACTTAGAGTAGGTAACTTCACACCAAATAATTTTACGATCCACACCACTTGTAAGAAACTGAAACCAAAACCGAAACTGACTGACGCAAATGTTCGGTTTTAAACAAAAGGTAGAAACAATGAGTTCGATATCTTATGATTCAAGTGGTTAGGCAGGACAATAGGAGACCAAAACCAAAACCAAAACTAAAACTATATATTTGAAATGAGGCAGTGCGATGACCCTATGCTGGGTCGTAAGTGCTCCACACTCGAAAGTTTCAGTTATAAATGGGTATGGCAACGGAACCAAAAAAAAAGGAAAATAGAAAACTATGAAAACTATTTATTATACTTGTACTTGGTACTTGTTTTTATACCACGATGTGATCGGGTCACTGAAAAACGTGGTCAATTCTCCGTTTTTGAAAAAAAGGGCCCGTTCCCGTTCTCGAAAACGTGACTGCTTGATGCTATAATTACAGGGTGAGTCAAAAAACTGAAACAGAGCAAAGAATCGATATTTATGTAAGAGCCAAGTCGAACTTTCCCAATATTGAAAGATTCTATAAATGCTACACTGAATGGCCACGTTCTGTGAAAATATGAAGTGAATCGCGACTACCGTTGAATTTTTATGAGTCCTTTTGCTGCGATACCCAATTTCGTTATTTGTCCACGAGGTACCATGTATTTTGAATGAGAGCACATAGTGCACGGTAAAGGCACCAGATCTGAAACTGACTTTAACTTAAATAAGGTTGATTTTTGCATTATTTTAATTGCTTTTTTTCTGTTCAAACAAACTTTCTAACATTACTTTAAGTCCTTCATACCTCACTCGACTCCAACTCCGGTTTTTTTAATCCCAATATGTCCAACTTAATGGATATATTGTAATTCACTCCACTTCAATTTGCGCGCATTTCATTTTGACATTTGAAAAACCCGCCTACACACTTGTATGTTTTTGATAGAGAATAATAATAAATAAATAATAAATAAATTAAATAAACATCTTTAAAGTAAAGGTAAAATGAAAATAACAACAAATAATGTTTCTTCTCCTTAAACAAGACCAAGGGCAATAACACTTTGGGTGCTCCATTTTATTTCAATGCCAATGAAATTAAGAAAATGGCAGTTGTTCCAAATCAACCTTACACATTTTGGCTGACATTCAAAATTTAGATGTCTCTTGGACAAACATTAAAATTGGGTAGCGCTATGAAATGTGTTATAAAAACAAAACGGTAAATACTAATTCCTTAATATTTTCACACAAGGTCACTAATGGATATACCATATATAAAATGTTTTAAAACCTAAAAGGTTCAACTCGGTTCTTAAATAAAAATGGATTCTTTTCTCTATTGCACTTTTTTTGACTCACCCTGTATGATGCTTAACTTCACTCGCCGGCTTCACAAACACGCACGATGTCATATACATTACTACTAACGGTGGCATGTTCCGGTAGGCCTATTATTGTGGTACGTACAGGGTTAGAAACCCCAGGTGTTCAACGAAATTCCTGTTCGTTCACCTTAAGGGATCGGGTATGAACGTTTGGACACTGGACAGTATTTATTGTGGGACATTAGAGCACATCAGGCATGTCGAATGGAATTCTGAATACGAAGAATGTCCTTCTGATATTAAATAATTTTGATTTTTTGAAATTCGCAATGGCAAATGATTAAAAATTGATATTTTTGATATTTAACAGTACTCGAAGTAAAATTTATAAATCTGATGATTTATACTTAAAGTGTATGAATGAAAAGCCGACGATCAATTGAAAAATTTTGACCTTCCGTATTGAAGATATGTTTTTTTTTCCCAAAACACCAACAAAAATTAGGTCTTTTGGGGAAAAATCCATATCTTCAATATGAAAGGTCAAAATTTTCAATTGATCGTCGGCTTTTCCTCCCAGCTACGTACACTTTAAGAATATATCATTAGATTTATAAAATTTACTTTAAAATATCAAATTTTAATAATTTGTCATAAAATTTGTATCATATCGTGAATTTCAAAAAATGAAAATTATTTGATATCAGAAAGACATTCTTCGTATTCAGAATGCAATTCGATATGTCTGATGTGCTGTCATGTCCCACAAAAATACTGTCGAAACGCTCATTCCAGATCCCTTAACTAGTTTAGAATGTGGCAGAAATTGACCTTTTAAAGTGGTCACAAAATTTATTATCATCAAATAAAAACAATGTAATCTGTGTATTTGTGTGTACCTTTTATGATATTGTATTTCGAAAGTTTACTTAAACTTGCTTCAATCGGGTTAAATAAAAATATTATGACTCCTTTGTACAAACATTTCCTTTGCTATCATGGTGAAAAACATTGTAATTTATAGCTAAATGAAAAGTGAAAAACATACCAGTGGAGTGGGCTTTCTTGTCAACAAGAGCATCAAGAATGCTGTTTTGGGATGCTGCGCAGTTTCTAGCAGGATCATTACCATTCAGCTGCAAGCAGCCCCATTTAACATCACAATAATCCAGGTTTATGTGCCAACATCTAGACTATGCCATAGTCAAATTTTATTTAAAATATGTTATTATTAGTCATGATGATCCCATTTCGTTGAACTCAAAATTATACTGATGTTTATTAAAATTAAAGTATTCAATAGTAAAATGGTCATAAAAATTAAGAATATCAGATGATTAGTGACAATAAAAGTAATTGAATGCAATGCATAATTATAATGGCTCACTTTAATACTGAACAATTCTGATTTTGGAATCTACCAGTTTATTGATAGCGAACCACGAAAATCCGACTATGGACTTTGAATTTTAAGCAGAACTTTGCCCCGGGACTTTGCTCTCTAAAAATACACTGTCAAGCATACTTGTTTATCAGTCCATTAACCACAAGTAGGGCCTACTAAGCATGGTATAGTACAAGACGCGCTAGATGTTTGATGAGAGATTAACTTTCGCGTCAACACAAAAGCGCCGCAAATACCACAGATAGTTGTGTATGGTGTAGTTAATGGTAATGGCGCGGGCCCGGAAGATTTAAACCATAGCGAGATATGGGCGACCACTCACAAAGCAGATCCATTTAAAGATGCATTACATCATGGCCAATTTTAGTTAGGCTAGAAATTGGCCTAACTCTCCATAGAGTCCCGTGTTAAAAATCTTAACCGCAAGGCAAAGTCAGTAGTCCACTTGGGAGCTAGCTTGTTGTACATGGGTTTTGAAGGCCGACTTTATCCGAATCCACGTCAAAACGCTACTTGCTGCTTTTCAGCCAATTTTATATGACGGATGAGCGATGGAGACACACGTCAGCCTTCTCTTACACCTTTATTCAAATGATGACTAGTAGTCTAGTAGCGGCATACATGAGTATTATACTATAGGAAGAGCGAACCCAATCACGTCTATCTGTCTTCAACTCCAACAAATAAGTGATTTGAAAATCTGTTACTTTGGTTTATAATGCAGTGCCATGCCAGTTAGTTTTGATTAAACGGCCGACTTTATTTGAACAACCGTCTTTGTTCACACTACTTGCATTTCACGGCCAATTTTAATCAGCGTCTTTACGCAGCTGGCTTGTACACAGGTGTTGATACACACCCGTTGGTTTTGAACGGTCCGAATTTATCCATATCCGCGTCACAACGCTACTTGCTTTTCACGGCCGATTTTATCAGCGTCTTCACGCAGTTAGCTTGTACACAGGTGTTGATACACACCGGTTGGTTTTTAACGGCCCGAATTTATCTATATCCGCGTCACAACGCTACTTGCTTTTCACGGAAGATTAATGTTACGAAAAATTTCCAGCTGTATACAACGGCAGATTTCCAGCGTCCCACGACGCTACTTGTTTTTCACAGCAGATTTTCAGCGTCACACACGCTACTTCGCTACTTGCTTGTAACAGAAGATTTCCAGCGTCACGCATATGCTACTTCGCTACTTGCTTTTAATGGCAGATTTCCAGCGTTACACTACGGTGCTTACTTTTCACGGGCGATTTTCAGCGTCGTGGCGATTTTTATATGACGGAGCGATGGAGGAACACGTCTGCCTTCTTTCACATCTTCAAATTGATAAATTGTAACGGTATACATGGGTATGTAAACCGAGCACGTCTATCCGTCTTGAATTACAGCTGGTAAATGATTTGAAAATCCGTTACGTTGCCAAATACAGTGCCACACCGATTAGGTTTGACTAAACGGCCGACTTTATTTGAACAGCCGTCGCGTCTTTGTTAGAATGCACGTCACAGCGCTACTCACAGCCGATTTTTATCAGCGTCTTCACGCAGCTAGCTTGTACACGGGTTTTGGTAAACACCGGTTTGTTTTGAACGGCCCGAATTAATCCATATCCGCGTCACAACGCTAATTTTCACGGCCGATCAGCGTCGCATCTTCACGGAGCTAGCTTGTTGTACACGGATTTTGAACGTTTGAATGTTATAAATAAAAGTCTGCCATGATTTCTTATATTTTTCAATATCTTAAGTAAATGCAGACACACACACACACACCCCCACACACACCCACACACCCTCCTCCCCCCCCCAGATCATGCTGCTATTACCATTCCTATAATTGGCACTTTCCTGACGTTGATGGGGTACTACATCGACATCACGTAAACGAAAGCGAGAGTAAGTCAAGAAGAGTATCTCGATATTATAAAACAAGGGGCGAGGACAAGATCGGTGTAATATCGATTCACCCCATCAATGACAAGATAGTGCCAATTAAATGTCTATAAGATCTCAAAATCGGAAGAACCCAAACAATAAAAAATGAACGACACACTAAGACCTGTGCTTTAAATGATTTTATTCCGTAATAAGTTTATTGTAAAGTTTGCGATCCAAGTGTCATAATAATTTATTATAAGGTGATCTAGCGGGGAATGTAATTAATTGGGTTGGGCAAGTGAGCAGCAAATGGATAAATGAAGTACACTGGGCAACTCAGAAATGTTTGGGATTTTTCAGCCTGCCTAAGTTGAGATTTCCCAACTTTTGAACATCTTAACGCCTTCCTAGAATGCATTACTGAAAACAAATTGTCCTTCAAACTCTTCTTTAATATTCTTATATCAGCCTCTTTGAATGTCACTCTACCGAATGGCGATATGCTCTCATTTGGTCGTGATACCTTAAAGTTGAATTGCGATATGCTCTCATTTGGTCGTGATACCTTAAAGTTGAATGGCGATATGCTCTCATGTCGTGATACCTTAAAGTTGAATGGCGATATGCTCTCATTTGGTCGTGATACCTTAAAGTTGAATGGCGATATGCTCTCATTTGGTCGTGATACCTTAAAGTTGAATGGCGATATGCTCTCATTTGGTCGTGATACCTTAAAGTTGAATGGCGATATGCTCTCATTTGGTCGTGATACCTTAAAGTTGAATGGCGATATGCTCTCATTTGGTCGTGATACCTTAAAGTTGAATGGCGATATGCTCTCATTTGGTCGTGATACCTTAAAGTTGAATGGCGATATGCTCTCATGTCGTGATACCTTAAAGTTGAATTGCGATATACTCTCATTTGGTCGTGATACCTTAAAGTTGAATTACGATATGCTCTCATTTGGTCGTGATACCTTAAAGTTGAATTGCGAAATGCTCTCATTTGGTCGTGATACTGTAACGTTGAATGTCGATATACTCTCATTTGGTCGTGATACTATAACGTTGAATGGCGATGTGCTCGTGTTTGGTCGTGATACTGTAACGTTGAATGTCGATATGCTCTCATTTGGTCGTGATACTATAACGTTGAATGGCGATGTGCTCGTGTTTGGTCGTGATACTGTAACGTTGAATGTCGATATGCTCTCATTTCATTACTCGTTGACTGCCGATAAAACGCCCAACCGCGCCGGCCAGTTAAAGTACATGCCCTATCACACCACTCCACACCATACATAAATTCTCCCAGTCACATTTCCCAAATATGAAATTAAAAAAAGTAAAATTTTAATTTACTTCTTTTAAAGTTTGGCAGAGGCGGGGTTCGAACTCACGGCGCAACGCTTAGTACTCTATGAGCCTAGCGCCTTAGACCACTCGGCCACTTGTCTTGTTGTTATTCATTTGAAACTTATTTAAAAATATAATCGCTACCACGTGACAAGCAAAGACAGAAAACGTATTATATTTTGGAATTTTATCATTAATGTGTATTATAATAGAGCTACCATTATTTATATTGTTGAATTCTCAAGCGCATCATTTCGAATTGGGTTTTATTCCTAAAGCCCGATACTGACTCCACCTGTACATTTTAATTTCATCGCGGGATGCTGAGATGTTTGAAAAGCATCGCATACCGCTGCGAAGTGGAGTCAGGATCGGGCTTAATTCGAACCACCAGCATCCATGGTTCGATGTAGAGAGTCTTTCCTATTCAGAGGAAATATTGCAATTACACACCTTATTGCCTTTTAACAATAACCAATGACACTAGCACGTAATTCCAGTCAAGCACCAATCTTTAATCCTATTGTTGAAGAGGATAATAAGCTTATACTTATGTATAGCATTCGTAAAAAGCTTAAGTCTTTGTTTGCTTTGGTTAAGTCCTGTTCAAGTGGTGGATTAACCAACAATTAACAATGAGAGTACATTCCTGAACCTCGTTCAGTTGGCGATGATTTGAAGTGACCGCCAATTATGACCATTTGATATTTAATAGGGGCCTACCAGCAATGTGGAAAAAAAGAAATAATGTACATGTGCCAAAATAATGTACCCTTTTACGGAAGGAGCAAAGTTTAACAAGTTACAACTCCGCTTCTGCAGTACGAATGTCAGCGGCGAATGTCAGGTTATTATTTCCCAGTCTTGAAAAAAAATTGCAGGCAGAGGTGGGAATCGATCTCGGTACCTCCCGGTTAAAAAGCACTGTGCAAAACCACTAAGCCAACTAAATATCTGTCGTGAGATGCTTGACATTAATCTTTGATATTGCTGAATGGAACAAATCGCGGAATTTAATCAGTAATAAAAGAAGTAGATTCTTATTTAGCGGCCAAATTGGATAAAAGGGGAAATATTTGTCCCTGCTCTAAAGAAAATATAGGTTAGAAAATTATCAAATAAATTTAAATTAAAAATTGAGACTTTATATTTATTTATTTCACAAGGCGGCATTTTCACAGACAAACACTGTATAGGCCTACGCTAAAAACTCGACCCTCCTTACTAGATGATGGCATAGCTCAGTGTTAGAGCTTCAGACTGGTAATGTCAATATCGTTGGTTCGAATCCGCTTGCCAGCAATGGTTATTATGATTTTAATGCTACGCTACAATTTGTTCAATTTTTTTTCATTTATTCATTCATTCATTCATTTATTCATTCATTCATTCATTCATTCATTCATTCATTCATTCATTCATTCATTCATTCATTCATTTTTATTTATTTATTTAAATAATTTGATATATTTGAAAGGGGTATTTGAGCAATTTGAAATTTTTACCCCCGTATAATCCTATGGGATCATTTTGAACCCACCCCTCCCAAATTGCCAAAACCTATGAGTTTAAATCATACATAATGATCAGTACGTCAATCATGAAACACCGGTTGGTCACTGCATTTATTTGGGAATGGGTAGGCACTGCAGCTTGATTCACCATCCACAACATGATAATGTGTGCACATGCTACATTATATACACTTGTAGTCCTATGTTGTTGTTGGTGTATAAGTAATGGGCCTTGCAATTGAAATGCCTCAAGCTTTTAATCCGATATGCAGATTATCTATTTGTTTTCATGAATTGGAAGACATTCTTTGATGTATTACTGAGCTCAATGATCTGAAATTACTGGAGTGTGAGGTCAGCATAGTATTTTATTAACAGAAAGTATAGAGGCCCTGCATGAAATTATCGATTGGCTCCAAACAAAGGATTTGAGCCGGTGTCCTTCACCGTAGTTATGGCGGAGTGCAGTCCATTCAATCAAATGTTGTCATCAACCTATTTGATTGCAATCATGCTTTTGTTGAATGCATTTGAGTAGTCCGCCATATTTACGGGATGCTATGTCACATGCAAGGCCTCTATTCTCCAAATTCATTTCCTAATGTATGTGAGAATGATGCAATAATGACATGATGAACATAGTCATTGATGCATCAGTTTTAAAATAGACTAGGCGGTTACCATATTTGGCGGTTCTCGGCTGGGCGCGATTACCAGGCTGATGGTGACATGTCCATATGACAATTTTACTAATTTGACCTCAGATGACCCCTGGCGACCCCAAAATGACCTTCCAAAAATTTGGCTCTAAATGTTGACTGTACCCACCAAGTTTCATGCCCATACGACAGTTTTAGTAATTTGACCTCAGATGACCCCTGGGTGACCTTGGATGACCCCAAAATGATCTAAACTTATAACTCTAAATGTTGACTGTACCCACCAAGTTTCATGCCTATATATGAGTTTTTACTAATTTGACCTCAGATGACCCGTGGTGACCTTGGATGACCTTCAAAAAATGTTGTTTTAAATGTTGACTGTACCTACCAAGTTTCATGCCCATACGACACTTTTTAGTAATTTGACCTCAGATGACCCCTGGGAGCGGACCCCGGTGTCAGATGACTTTAAAACGAACATAAACATCTTCTTGACAGGACAGAACTACACCCACCCACCGAGTTTGAGCCCCGTACGACCTAGTTTCATGCCCATATGACAGTTTTTAGTCATTTTACCTCAAATGACCCCTGGGAGGGGGCCCCGGGGTCGGATGACTTAACGAACATGAACATCTTCTTGCCAGGACAGAACTACGTACACCCACCCACCGAGTTTGAGTCCCGTAGGACCTAGTTTCATGCCCATATGGCAGTTCAGTTTAGTCATTTCACCTCAAATGACCCCTTGGAGGGGGCCCCGGGTCGGATGACTTAACGAACATAAACTTCTTCTTGCCAGGACAGAACTACACCCACCCACCGAGTTTGAGCCCCGTACGACCTACGACGGCCTCACATTAGCAGTCACAGACAAAACCTAAATCTACAGAATATATCCATTACTCGTCTCGAAAGAGCTCAAAATAAATAACTTAGAAAATTTTCTTGATGTCCATAGTTAACCATCGTTAGCCATGGATATCTATGCTGTAGAACTGACCGGTGACTAAGTCCGATTTATTGGGACGTTTATCGACCATCAACGAGTAATGTGATCGTGATACCATAACGTTGAATGGCGATATGCTCGTATTTGGTCGTGATACTATAACGTTGAACATGTTGAATGGCGATATGCTCGTGTTTGGTCGTGATACCTGAACGTTTTAATGACGATATGATCTCATTTTTCTTCTTCCTCAGCCAGCCAATCTAATGCAGTCAAATATCTTTCGTCAGGAATCTTGTCCAGGAATTTCTGCCTATTTATTACTAATGTTGCCCATTCTTGACATTGGGTCTCTGGCGGCAGAGAATCCATCGAGTCATCATCCAGGTTCGCTTCTTCATCCATCATGTTGATGACGGGTGTCTCATTTTCCTTGCTTTCCTCTGCATTAAAATCGTATTCACACTTGCAGTCAGTAGGCATATAGCTGCGTTCTACCTCCATGCTGTGAGCTCCCGGGGGTGCCACTCATATACCATTGCATGTTGTCATCACTGACCAGACACTTTTATTTTTCACCCAAAACACTGACATGCCCAAGGGCTGAAAGGTAACCCTTACCACTGACCTGCTATGAAAAAAGGATACCCAAATCACTGACCACAGCCATGGTGCAAACAAAGGTACCCATATCACTGACCTTACATGTCCCAATGACCCTTTTCACTGACGAAGGTAGAAAGCAATATTTACCTAGTGTATTTCCAATCCCTTTACATACAATTTCTGTTATAATATGAAATAGCCTGGAATATCATCCTTAACACAAAATTGTGGTCATACACAACAAACAAGCTGCAATCATTTCATTGGTATGACAAACAGCGATGGCAAATGTCACTTCACGATTTCCAAAAGGCATGGTTCCTGTCATATCTGGTTCAGCAGTCAAACGTATGTCGTAATCCATTCCGATTACACAGTATCTGTACCTTGTACAAAATTCGTAGTCTCTACGCCCGTCTCTACGCAGCCCGCTCGGCAGCATGCACAAACATCACCGAGTTTTAATCATGGTACAAGACCGGGCACAAGACTAATATACATCTACATCTACATCTAAAGAAATACTGGACAGGACCAATTGGTATCGACGTCCAGACTCTGGTGGCATCACAAATGTCTAAAAACAACTCAACTGAGGGTGCATAATCCAAAGGTGCGCATAAAAACAGTGACTGGTGCAGAGTGGCTTAGTTTGATGAGGCTGGGGTCGAATCCACTGGCTCGCCTGTGTACAGCTGAGCTGAGTGTGTCTGTATGTAGCTCCAGACCTTGGTGTTGAACAATTTGCTTGATGTTGACTCATGGATGATGGATGCAGGAAGTATGTTCCACTGGGTGATGGTACGGGGGTAGAAGCTATACTTGTGAGTCATGGTTCTGGCACCGTGGTTGATGTATTGGTTTGGTCTTTGGCTACGAGTTTCTGCCCTGTCAGGAATATCATCAACAGATATAAACTTCTCGGGGATGGAGAGTGGAAGATCACCTGAGTTAATCTTGTGCAGCATGGTCAGACGTGTTGCTGTTCTTCTGTCTTGAAGTGAAGGCCAATTCAGCTCCTGAAGCATATCGGACACGCTGGCCTTCCGTTGGTAATTCCCTTTCACAAAGCGGGCCGCTTTCCTCTGGACTGATTCAAGGGCTGAAATGTGCTTCTTGTGATAGGGGTCCCATGCTGAACACGAATACTCCAAGATCGGTCTTACTAGAGAAGTGTATGCCTGCTGCTTGATATTCTCTGGACATTTGTGGAGGTTGCGTTGAAGGAAGTTGAGTGATTTCCTGGCTTTCCCTGTGATGTTGTTTATGTGTGGACCCCAGTCTAGCTTCGACGAGAGTTCCACACCCAGGTACGGATGGTGTTCGACTTGTTGCACTTACAGACCCGGAAGTAAGAAGTTGTTTACAATCAGGAACGAAAACAGCGGCTGACGTCAAATGCTGGACTTTGATTTTTCATGAACCCAAAACGCCGACATATCTATTGTAAAAAAGGTACCCTTTTTCCAGAAAACACCAAAATTGAGACCATTTTCGCGTCCCGCGCGGGACGTGGCCTATGCTTAAAAAGATACCCTTTTACCGCGAAATTTTGGTCGGTGATGACTTCATTGACGGTTCAACTGGCACCCCCGGGTGTGAGCTTCTTCCTCAGCCAGCCAATCTAATGCAGTCAAATATCTTTCGTCAGGAATTTTGTCCAGGAAATTCTGCCTATTTATTACTAATGTTGCCCATTCTTGACATTGGGTCTCTGGCGGCAGAGAATCCATCGAGTCGTCATCCAGGTTCGCTCCTTCATCCATCATGTTGATGACGGGTGTATCGTTTTCCTTGTTTTCCTTGTTTTCCTCTGCAAATCTATTAGTATCATTAATAGTATATTTCGTCATCGGATTCATCACGGCATTATCGCAATTGATAACGCCAAGGGGATGCCGCTGGCTTGACATGGTTGTGATTAGATACCAGCGTTTTTCGAGCTGAAACACACTATGTACCCAAATTGACTGCTTGCGCTGGCCGACGCTTATTTTGATTCAAGTAGGTACCGTGAATGCACTCCGAGTCCGCCCGTCACAACGCACGTGCTTTTCACTTGCGATTTTATCAACACCGTCTTCACGATGCACTGCCGGTTAGTTTTGAACGGCCGACTTTTTATCAGCGTCTTCACGCTTGTTAACAAGTTGTCGATGGTACAACGCTACTATCAACGTGTTCACGCTGTTGGTTTTGAACCCCCGTCTTTAATCAGCGTCTTCACGCACTAGCTAGCTTCCCGACAGGTTGTGGTTGGTAGTGTAGACCGGTTCGTTTTGTATGACCCGACTGTATTGACGCTGCTCGTTTTCACGGCAGATTTCCACCGTTACACTACGCTGTCACGGCAAATTTCCAGCGTTATCCACAATGATTTCACGCGTTACACAACGCTAGCTTTTCATGAGCGATTTACCGTGGCACGGCAGATTGCCAGCGTTGATGATGCGGTACGGCAGATTTTCAGCGTTGTAACGCTGCTAGCTTTTCACGGGACGATTTTTCGCGGCACGGGTGCTTTTCACGACAGATTTTCAGCGTCAGGGCGGTTTGTGTGACGGAGCGATGGAGGAACACGTCTGCCTTCTTTCACAGTTTAATTGAATATGATGAATTTAGCGGCATTCATTTGTATTTATACCATCAAGAGCGAAACCAAGCACGTCTGTCCGTCTTGACTTGTAGCTGGTTAATGATTTGAAAATTTGTTTTATTTAATTTTTATTGGACGCTGGACGAGTTCGCGGGCTTTTCCGGATAACCAATCAGCTACGGCCAAGTCATTTCTCGGGTTACCAATAAACTATGGCCGAGTGCCCATGCGCCGCAGAGCGCCATCATTATTTTGTTTTATGGTAGTATAATATCTTCATTCTTCAATCAATTCTTCAATAATGAGACTGATGTTAGAACTCTATTTATATTGTCCATTTTCTGCGTATATAAATGCCATGGTGTCAGAATGATTTCAAATTATATTTCCATATTGGTTTTGTTGAACGTGAACGATACCTTTTTACAAGAATCGACATTAATTTAAAATAGATCACCGTGGTTTTGCTTTAAATATAAAAAGAGTTAAAAAGTACGATAAATTGCGGAAAATTATTTAAAATAGCAAATCCATGGAAAGTTTAAGATACCTGTCCACATTGATCGCTTACACTGTACACTTAAGGTCAAATAATTATTGGCACTTTGCGTGTAACCGATAATCTGACGCCGTTAACCATTATAACTAAATAACGAGACTAAGATAGTGTTGCCGTGCTGAGTAGCTTTTTATTTTATTTAAGGCTTCCGGATGGACACCTAATACCAGAGAAGATGAGAATCATCTTCTCTGCTAATACGTACATGAACACGTCATACGTACACATAATACAATTTGGACACCATGCGGCAATTTCGTTCTGGTATACCAGATATTTTTGCTAAACGAATTAATCTGCAAGAAATTTTTGGTACATAAACATTATGTAGCCACTGCCAGAGGTTTCCAGTGGTATAACCAGCATACCAACCAAAATGTAACTTAAAACAAACACAAATATATAATACACACAACTAGGCCCGTACTAACTGCCCAGGACCTAGGGAGGGTGCAGGTGCAAGTAACAAGCACCCTCGTTATAGAACATCTCCCATCTGATCTCCATCGGATATCTCCCCCATGATTGTTTGATGTATGCCTAATGATGATAGTTTAGTACGTATTTTGTATTTTTATATGAATTGTGGAAATAAATAAATGGATGAATGAACTCATGATACTGCCTTCATTCAAAGATCAAATCTCAGCCTTTGTTTAACTTTATGTTGTTTTGAAATTGTTTTTTTGTCAGTTATGTTCGTGTCATTCTTGTAAGTTGTAACCATTTTAGCAGTGTTTTGCAGCAGTAGGGGTAAAGCAGTAGGCCTAGGCGTTGCCAGCGGGGGTACCGGTACCGGTGGGGGGGAGGGGGCAGGGGCACTCCCTGACAAAAAAATGAAAGAAAAAAGTGCCCCTCTGACAAAAAATGAAAGAGAAAATCAGGACGGCAAAAAACTAAGAAAAGGGGCAAGGAGCCGCATTTTTCTACCAAAATTCAGCCCGATCATGGGCCAAAATAGTGTAAAATACAAATAAAGCCGGAGATAAAGCCCTTTCCTTCCATCAAGCTGGTTATGCCCCTGGGGTAGGCCTATAGGCCTAGAGTAAGAGTAGGCATATGTGCTAAATAATGGAAATTTTAGAATCCCTCGTCCCTTTCCGGAGCATTTATAGATGTGCTTGCAATAAATTTTGATTTCATAATATGAGCAAAAAAATGAACCTATGATATGCTGCTGCCGCAGTAATTCATTTGTAACATGTTTTATTGTTTGAATCCATAAACCCTGTACAAATAGCAAATGAATGAAATGTGACCTCGTCCCCTTCTCAAAATCTCCAAGAGGAAACTACCGGTATGAATTCATTACCGATGGCCTTATATATGGCCTATTAATATAGGCCTACCCACTAATTATGCCTTAGGCCTACTTATTTTATTTGTATTTAGCCTGTTACTTTATATACGTTGTATATATTTACTACTTAGGCGACGAAAAAAAGAAAACATGTTCTGCGGGCGGACGGACCTTTCAAGTAGGGTCGGTCGGTCGGGCTTTTTATTTTTATTTCAGTTTTGGAAATGACCCAAAAAATCACCAAAATCTGTAAATATTTGTAATTTGGGAAAATACACACAAAAAATTGTTCCTGAAATTGTCGAAATTTGGGTCGGTATTCATTTGTACAGGAAAATTGTTTCCCAATCTGTTCAAAATCTGGGTCGGTCGGGCCCGTAGAACAGGGTTTTCTTTTTTCGTCGCCTTACTTACAAATTTATTTTAAAGGTTTTTTATCTATTTTTTTTTTAAATTTAGACAATCTTGTAGTCGAAGGTTTCGACATTAATATTTTGTGATTTTGAAAATTATATTTCAGATTTCGGTATAAGAGAAAATAATCTGGCAACCCAGTAAACATGCGACAGAGAGAGAGAGAGACGGTAAACAACAGGTAAACAAGTTTTAGATGTCCGGAAAAATATGAAAATCGTAGACTTTGAAGTTCTAAAATCTTGGTATTTAAGTTTGGTACAATTCAAAAAGTAAGATCTTTGAAAACCATACAGAATTCTAAACGTGTCACACCCGCCTTTATTGAATGTCAATTGATTCTAATAAACTTCACAACGAGGTAAGCTTAAACTTGTTAAATTGTCTCGGCCATTTGTCGGTCGGGTTTTTACAGTCTATGCTCTCACAGTGTTGTGCTTGTGAGTTGGTAAATTATTGGTTAATTTTTACCGTGGTAAAATAGGGTAAAAATAAATATAAAGTAAAATATGAAATTTAAGGACCTAGGATACGATAGGCCTACATGATGCATGATTTAATACCGACAAGTGACTCATTTCGGAATGCGATCATGAATTTTGAAGAAAAAAAGTTTCCACAGGCTTCGTTGGGACTCGAACCAACGATTCTAAATTTCCTTCGATTACGCATCTAGCGCTTTATCGCTCGGCCACCGTGGCAGTTGAGCGGATGAGTGTAATGATAAAAGATTGGTGATTAGTTGTTTCGTTAAATCAAAACTTCCTTCACCTAATGGAATTTGGGGAGCTGCAGAAAATGGGTGGATGTTACAATCTATTAAAGTGCGGATAGGTTTGCGCTGGGTTCGGCTGCAACTAGCCTAGTTGTTTCGATCTGATTGTGATGATTCACCACGAAGCGAAATTACAGCGCTTTGAATCCTCTGGAAAAAGCGCTATATAAATTCGGAAATTTATTATTATTTATTATTGTCTCGCCTGATAAGGCAGGAGACTATATAATCACTTTTCCGTATGTATGTGTGTATGTGCGTATGTGTGTGTGTGTGTGTATGTGACAAATTTGGTTAAAGTTTTGGTTAAAGTTTGCTTTCCGCCTATTTTCTCGGAGACTATGAGTCGCACGTTCTTCAAACTTGGTGGGTGGGTACATCTTGACCCGAGACAGAACCGGTTCGTATTGGTTAGTGGTTCAAGGTCACTGAGGTCATCTAGGGGTCATCTGAGGTCAAATTACCGTAACCACCCGGGTATAAGCCCACTCTCGGTTATAAGCCCACCCCCTATTTTTCGAAATATTTGAGAAACTAGGGTGCACTCGGGTATAAGCCCAGTACTAATTTTGACCAAATACTACCATCAAATCAATGGTGAATGAATAAATATGACATCTCATGTACAAATCTTGTTGAATAATTTCATTTTAAGTTTGCTTTTCCTCTTTATTTTGAGGATTTATTAAGCCAATTTATGCTCAAATTTATAAACAACAGTGAGCTACAGCGAACGCAGTTACGATAATGATATGTGAGCAGCTAGGGTATTTCCCCATATCACCCAAACTGGTTTCAGCTTGCTAGACCACACGCATGATGCTCCAGGTATGCCCTTATGCCCCGCCCAGTAGACACGTCTTTGGACAGTTTATAACATCCTTTAAGCCTCGCCCACTTGGCTCATGTTATGCTTCATTAACATAATTTTTTTTCAAAAGATAATCAGTTCAAAAACAAAACACCAACAAGAACATGTTTGATAAATACAACAACCAAGTCATTGCACTCGATTGCATCACAATAAATTGATAGCATTGCAAGGTTGTCCTGTACCGTCTGATTTAATTTTTTTATTTTAGTCATTTTTCCATTTTTTGTTTGACCCAAAAAAGCAAAAAGTACACCAAAAAATTTAAGACGGTAGCAGGTCTATTCTTTTTTACTGAAAAAGAATGTTAGCAAGAAAACAAGAAACAGCCTGTCCGTGTGTTTGTTTACTCTATAAATTAGGGTAGTGGCACTTCCCTGCTCTAATAGCATCCCAATTAAATTTGTTTTAACACCCCCATTCATGCATTTCATAATAAAATATCGTAAGGGACGCACCATTTGATACTCAGGGGGGGGGGTAGGAAGTTGGGGTCGGGGGAAGAAATGTTTTTTCGCCGCCGGAGGCGGCGAAGTTTTTTTTTTTCGCCGCCAAAGGCGGCATGTTTTTTTTTTTTTAATTTCATGCATTATACACAGTTAGGTGGGGAAACTTTTTATTATTTTTTTAGTGTTGGTGGGGAAAGTTTTTTTTTGCTCATGTAGTGGGTGAAGTTTTTTTTTGAAAAACTTCCTACCCCCACCCTGAGAATCTAATGGTGCGTCCCTAACATGCCAAAACAAGACCATGAAAGGACATGCACCTGGATTTGCTCCATTATCAATTGGCAATGTTTTGTTATTGCTCCAATGTCACTTCCCTGGTTCAATCAAATGTTTTGCATATCAATGACCTATGCTCTAATTGGCTACTGATTTCCCGGACCTGTTTTACAGCTTCATGCTTCTATGCTCCGCCCAGTGACCCTCCCTAGTATTGATCTGGCTGAATAGCCGGGCTGCATGGTATGAGCACGTGAATATCTGTTTACACATGTGCTTCTTGTCAATCACTATGCTGCACTCACTAAAACGTGAGTGTTGATTGGCTGGGCTGCATAAGGCTCTTGGGCTGCATGTGGACATAAGGCCAAATAAAAAATAAACATGTTTCACGTCCCCTCCCGCTTCCTTTTTTGAGGTTTCTTAAAGAATATTTTTATGTTGTAAAATTCAGTTATAACTTTAACAAAAATATGTCTATGAAGTACAGATGCTTTCAAAAGCCTTGCAAATATACAAGAAATACTTTTATAAGGTTTTGTGATAATTAGAGGATATATCTCTCAGAACAACAAATAAAAAGAGGCCTCCTTTTTCCACGCATTATTGTATACGCTAAAACAGCTCTAATTATGGGTATTTACACAGATTTTGCAATAAAAATTAAAAGGCCCCTCTTCCTCCTTTTTTTCAAAAACCTGGATGTGAAACATGTTTTTATTTTACTTGTCCTTGGCTAAACCCTGGGCATTTTACACGGCCTCGTGGTCTGTCTACAGGGGCTTTCTCAGGTGTGGGAAAAAGTTGTATGGGGAGCATAATGAAAACATTTTATTGTACATGTACTGTACTGGTACATGCATAGCACAAACTTGAGCCGGGTTTTATCTTTGGATACTGGCGTAGTGGTGGTGGGGGGGGTTGTGGTCTGTGTATGACTGCTGATACAATGACACTGTGCATGTTTTGCTTGACTTGATAACTTTATTATCACCTTTTTGTAATGAAAAAAAATCAGGCATAAATTTTATACAAATTTGAAAATTTTTTTTTATACTAGCCCCTCCCCGGGTATAAGCCCACCCCCATTTTTTGAGTGAAATCGCCCATCTAGGGGGGTGGGCTTATACCCGGGTGGTTACGGTAGTAAAAACTGTCATATGGCCATGAAACTTGGTGGGTCCAGTCAACATTTAAAGCCAAATTTTTGGAAGGTCATTTCAAGGTCACCAGAGGTCATCTGAGGTCAAATTAGTAAAAACTGTCGTATGGGCATGAAACTTGGTGGGTCCAGTCAACATTTAAAGCCACATTTTTGGAAGGTCATTTCAAGGTCACCAGAGGTCATCTGAGGTCAAATTAGTACAAACTGTCGTATGGGCATGAAACTTGTTGGGTACAGTCAACATTTGAAGCCAAATTTTTGGAAGGTCAATTTGAGGTCACCAGGGGTCATCTGAGGTAAAATTAGTAAAAACTGTCGGCTGGGCATGAAACTTGGTGGGTCCAGTCAACATTTAAAGCCAAATTTTTGGAAGGTCATTTCGAGGTCACCAGGGGTCATTTGAGGTCGAATTAGTAAAAACAGTTGTATGGGCATGAAACTTGGTGGGTACAGTCAACATTTTAAGCCAAATTTTTGGAAGGTCATTTCGAGGTCACCAGGGTCCATCTGAGGTCAAATTAGTAATAACTGTCGGATGGGCATGAAACTTGGTGGGTACCGTCAACATTTAAAGCCAAATTTTTGGAAGGTCATTTCGAGGTCATCTGAGGTCAAATTAGTAAAAATTGTCGGATGGGCATGACACTTGGTGGGTGCAGTCAACATTTGAAGCCAAATTTTGGAAGTTCATTTCGGGTCACCAGGGGTCATCTGAGGTCAAATTAGTAAAACTGTCGTATGGGCATGAAACTTGGTGGGTACAGTCAACATTTGAAGCCAAATTTTTGGAAGGTCATTTCAGGGTCACCAGGGGTCATCTACGGTCAACTTAGTAAAAACTGTCGGATAGGCATGAAACTTGGTGGGTCCAGTCAACATTTAGAGCCAAATTCATCAGCCAGATAATCGTGCCCAGCCGATAACCGCCAAATTCATTTACCGCTATCAAAAGTAATTGAAAAAGCAGGCGGTCGCAAAAGCAGGCGAGACTCGTGGTTCGAGAACCGCCTTGTTTATTATAAGAAATCAAACTTTTTGAATTGTTTCACCAAGAAGTATTTATTAAAATTATGATATGTTTTGTGATTATCCCCATTGAGTACAACGGTAAGTGCGGGTTAGTGCCCCCTTTGTGTCTGAGAGCGCAAGATGGAACAGCCGAATCTCGGCAAAAACAATCAATGGAATGAAGCGATCTATTACATCATGCCGACCGACAGAATACTATTAGTACAATACCACACAGCGTCATCATCCCTATATCTTCATGTCAGAAACTGCCATGACAGTAGGGGGAATCCACTCATTGTTCAACAGCATGGCATGACTGACTATGCCCCTCGGCTATGCTACGGGGCATAGTCAAGGTTTTGGGATCACCTTGGGCCTATAATTTTAACCATGCCCCTCATAGCAGTCAATAGTATAGTATACTATGATAGGATCTAGTGTTTCAATGTAAGATCATATGCCATCTTTGAAATTTACTGATGAACTGAGTGATTGCACATGAACCATATCCCAATTTCTGTATTTCACCAACCCGAGTCTTCGCCTTAACTTTTTCCAATTTAAATTTTACACAATAATAGTGCAAAACTGTCCTGTGTCCACCAAATGTCTTCAATCAAGTGGGCCTTCATTTTAGCAAAAAGTTCCAATTTTGGCTTCTACTTAGGACAGTCGAACACTAATTAAAATACAAAAATAGTGCAAATTGTCTCAAAATGGCTTCAATTGGGCCTTCATTTCACCATTTTTCTGAATCTTTTTGAATTAAACATGTACGTACACAAAATTGCTCACCAAATTGATTCAATAATTATTGGGTCTTCATTTTGCAAAAGTTTCTCACTTCTGAGTGACATCCCCCCCCCTCAGGCAAACACCATCCTGCATCTGTAAAAATAAGCTGGTGCCTGGGCCCTATGTTGTTGGGTTTCTCATTTTGTAAATTGATATAATCTATTTCTTTTTGCTATTGCTTTTTGTCCAGGTTGAAAGTACATCAGCACATCCATTCTGGAGCAACCTTCAACTGTGACACAGAAGCCCCACAGAAGGCTGCACGAAACTTACTGCACTGACTACTATACTGGATACAGACATTGTACTACAGTAATGATAAGTAAGTTCAGTGGGGCACAAACTTGTAAAGGCCCATTCAGTGATCCCAGCCCGGAGGGGCCACTGCCATTACAAGGCGGACACCATGCTCGTGTACAAAAACTCGTAAAAAGGGTAGCTTTTCACGGACGGGCGATGTACACGCGTACATTGCAAAGGGTGTCAAAATTGCCAACATCGGGGAAAAAGGGTATACTTTTACAACAGCTTGGTTGCGTGTAAAGGGTATATATAAGCATTTATTGATGTGTACAGTTAGATATCTTAACCATTACAGTGAAATAAAATGCATGATAGTGATGGATAGCAAATGTGTTGTTAAAAGGGCCTATATAATTGCTAAGAACATCTTATGCAAAACATTAATGAAGGCTTAGACCTACTTGAAAAGGTAATAATTTCAGACTTGATTTGAAAATACTTGTTTAGGGTGTGGAAAACATGACAAAATACTTGTTTAGGGTATTTTGAGATCGAAGGATAATTACTTGTTTATGGTCCATTTTGAAAGTCCATACATGAGCATGGTGTCCACCTTGTAATGGCAGTGCCCCCCCAGGGATCCCAGCGCAAGTGTAAAAAAATAAAATCATTTATTAATTGCTTTAAAAAAGTAAAGGATAAGTCATTCAAATTGCCGTTTGGTATTTTTGAAATGAACAATTTGGCAAAAAAACAAAGAAAACAGCAGTATTGACAAAGTTGAAGCCCCATTCAAATACATGTAGCTAATTTATATACTGTCAGTATGTAATTATAAATTATTGCTTCATGTAAATGCCTATTTTGTTTTAAGTACACAGCTTTTTGGCTGAACCACAAGCAGGCTATGTTAGCACATTATGATCTATGACAATGACAAAGATACCAAAATCTGAATTTTGATGATTTTTACAATCTTCCGGATGAGCAAATCACTGAATGGGCCTTAGTTTATTGTACTAACAGAAATATGTTTTATTTTTTGCCAACTGAAATCATAACCCCAATATTTTCTTCAAGCACTCACACATCTAATTGGATACCAATTTTTAAGCTAGAAACTTGTCCTTGCTATAACCAGCAATATTAATTATGTTATAAGGCCACTTTCATAGGGTGTGTATGGAGTAACTGGAATATAATATAGCCCATTCACTTTGCTTTGCAGATCTTACACCACCCTCCATCTCCAATGTCAAAAAGAAATCTACACCACTGCTAACAACGACACATCTTGATAGCTCATGGGTGATTGTGTTACTTTTGTGTACCTAAATGTACAACCTGACCTTATAGTGACCTTATCTTTTATTAATGTATATATATACACATACTTTTTTCTCATTTTACAGGTTGTTAGCAGCCGTAACAAGCCATCTTTTATAAAAGATAAAGTGGCTTGGTGGCCATTTTGTCAATTACGAGTAGCCACTGTAAGGAATTTAAATTTGGTGGTTAAAAATACCCACCGAATATCCAGAAATAGAGGAAAATCTGAGACTATGAAGCAGGGCCATGGAATGGAATGGCGTGAAACAGGAGCCACCAGATGATATGGCATGCAGTGGTATAAATCAGGAGCCATCGGGTGATTTGGCATGCAGTGGCATGAAGCAAGAGCCATCAGATGATTTGGCAGGGAATGACATGAAGCAGGAGCCATCAATGAATGACATTTTTATGACACAGGAGCCATCAGATGATTTCATCTCGAATGAAGTTATGATGGGTATTAGTTGCAGCAAAAGTGGTGACAGAAGCAATGAAATTCACAAAAGAAGTAATGAAGATAGCAGAAGTCATGAAAAAAGAAGGATCTGTAACAGAAATGTAGGAAACCTATTGAATAGCCCTTATATGCAGGCTTATATGAACCAGGAGCCATCAGTTGATTTGACCGGGAATGGCGCTTTTATGAAGGAGGCGCAATCAGATGATTTGGCACGGAATGGCCCTTTTAACAGTAACTCTAATGTTGTTATATTTGAGTTAATGGCTAGTAGTTGCAGCAATGAAAGTGTTGAAAGAAGCAATGAAAGACATAAAAGAAGAAATGAAGATAACAGAAGTCATGTAAAGAGCAGCAGACCTGGACCAAAATGCACTTCTCGTAGAGGACGTAAAAGGTGGTATTATACTGGAAGATGCAGTGGAAGCAACAAGTTAAGGAAAAAAAGGTTGGAACGTTTAGCTTCTGATCGTGCTTCTAAACAGGAGGTTTTGCTAGAAAAACCAAGAATTTGTAGGAAGTCAAAGTTCTGCAAAGGGTGGTACAAAATTGTAATGAATGAGGGCATAAAAGAACGCAAGTGCAGTAAATGTGGCCATTTGGCAGGGAGTGGTCCTTTTATGAACCAGAAGCCATCAGATAATTTGGCAAGTATTGGCCCTTTCATGAAAGAGGGGCCATCAGATGATTTGGCAGAGAGTAACCCTTTTATGAACCAGGGGCCAGGGGATAATTTGGTAGGAAGTGTCAATTTTATCAAGGAAGAGAGCAATTTGGCAAGTAATGGCCCTTGTATGAAGGAGGGGCCATCAGATAATTTGGAAAGGAATAACCCTTATATGATCCAGGGGCCATCGGATGATTTAACAGGGAATGGCCCTTTTATGAATGAGGGGCCATCAGATGATTTGGCACAGAATGGCCCTTGTATGAAGGAGAGGCCATCAGATAATTTGGTACGCAATGGCCCTTATATGAAGGGGCCGTCTGACGATTTGACAGGGAATGGCCCTTTTATGAATGAGGAGCCATCAGATGATTTGGCACAGAATGGCCCTTTTATGGCTATTAGTTGCAGCAATGAAAGTGTTGAAAGTCAAAAAAGAAGAAATGAAGATAACAGAAGTCATGAAAAGAGGAGCAGACCTGGACCAAAATCAACTTCTCGGAGAGGACGCAAAAGGTGGTATTATACTGGAAGATGCCGTGTAAGCAACAATTTCAGGAAAAAGAAGAAGGAACGTTTAGCTTCTGAACATGCTTCTAAACAGCAGGCTTCGCTAGAAAAACTAAGAATTTGTAGAAAGTCAAAATTCTGCAAAGGGTTGTACAAAAATGTAATGAATGAGGGCATAAAAGAACGCAAGTGCAGTAAATGTGGCCATTTGGCAGGGAGTGGCCCTTTTATGAGCCAGAAGCAATCAGGTAATTTGGTACGTATTGGCCCTTTAATGACGGAGGAGCCATCAGATGATTTGTCAAGGAGTAACCCTTTCATGAACCAGGAGCCATCAGATGATTTGGCACAGAATAGCCCTTATGATTTGACTGGGAATTGCCCATTTATGAATGAGGGGTCAATAGATAATTTGGTGCAGAGTGGCCATTTTATAAAGGAGAAGCCATCAGATGATTTAGCACGGAATAACCCTAATATAAACCATGTGCCATCAGATGATTTGGCAGGGAATGGTCCTTATTTGAACCAGGGGGCATCAAATGATTTGACAGGGAATGATCCTTTTATAAAGAAGGAGCCATCAGTTGATTTGGTACAGAATTACCCTTTTATGTACAGTAACTCAAATGTAGTTACATTTGAGTTAATGGCTAGTAGCAGCAAGGAAAGTGGTCAAAAAAGCAATGAAATTCACAATAGCAGTATTGAAGAAAGTTATGTAAAGAGGAGCAGATATAACAGTAGTAAAAGAAACATGCATTCAAAGGGAAGGCGTGGAAAATCTAAGTGTTATTTTACTGGAAGATACAAGAAAAGGAGGCTGCAACAACTAGCTTCCAAACATGCTCAGGTGGTTGCACCAGAAAAACAAAGAACTTGTAGGAAGTCAAAGTTCTGCAAAGGGCGATACAAAAGTGTAATGAATGAGGGCATAAAAGAACGCAAGTGCAGTAAATGTGGCCATTTGGCAGGGAGTGGCCCTTTTACGAACCAGAAGCCATCAGATAATTTTACAGGGAATGTCCCTTTTATGACGGAGGAGCCATCAGATGATTTGTCAGGGAGTAACCCTTTTATGAACCAGGAGCCATCAGGTGATATGGCACAAAATAGCCCTTATATGAAGGAAGGGCCATCAGATAATTTTGTACCGAATGGCCTGTATATGAAAGAGGGGTCATCAGATAATTTGGTATGGAATGGCCTGTATATGAAGGATGGGTCATCGGATGATTTGACAGGGAATGGTCCTTTTATGAATGAGGGGCCATCAGATAAGTTGGTACAAAGTGGCCATTTTATAAAGGAGGAGCCATCAGATGATTTAGCACGGACTAACCCTAATATAAACCATGGGGCATCAGATAATTTGACAGGGAGTGGTCCTTTTGTGACAGAGGAGCCATCAGATGATTTAGCACGGACTAACCCTAATATAAACCATGGGGCATCAGATGATTTGACAGGGAGTGGTCCTTTTGTGACAGAGCCATCAGATAAGTTGGTACAGAGTGGCCATTTTATAAAGGAGGGGTCCTCACATGATTTAGCACGGAATAACCCTACTATAAACCATGGGGCATCAGATAATTTGGCAGGGAATGACCATTTTGTGACAGAGGAGCCATCAGATAATTTGGCTAGAAGCAGCAAGGAAAGTGGTCAAAAAAGCAATGAAATTCACAATAGCAGTATTGAAGACAATGAAAGTTATGAAAAGAGGAGCAGATATAACAGAAGAAAAGGAAACATGCATGCAAAGGGAAGGAGTGGAGATCGTAAGCATTATTTTACTGGAAGATACAAGAAAAGGAGGCTGCAACAACTAGCTTCTAAACATGCTCAGGTGGTTCCACCAGAAAAACAAAGAACTTGTAGAAAATCAAAGTTCTGCAAAGGGCGATACAAAAGTGTAATGAATGAGGGCATAAAAGAACGCAAGTGCAGTAAATGTGGCCATTTGGCAGGGAGTGGCCCTTTTACGAACCAGAAGCCGTCAGATAATTTTACAGGGAATGTCCCTTTTATGACGGAGGAGCCATCAGATGATTTGGCACAGAATAACCCTTATATGAAGGAAGGGCCATCAGATAATTTGGTACGGAATGGCCCGTATATGAAGGATGGGTCATCAGATGATTTGACTGGGAATGGCCCATTTATGAATGAGGGGCCATCAGATAAGTTGGTACAGAGTGGCCATTTTATAAAGGAGGAGCCATCAGATGATCTAGAACGGAAAAACCCTAATATAAACCATGGGCCATCAGATAATTTGACAGGGAGTGGTCCTTTTGTGACAGAGGAGCCATCAGATGATTTAGCAGGGAATGACCCTTATATAAACCAGGGGTCATCAGGTGATTTGATTGGGAATGACCTGTTTATAAAGGAGGAGCCATCAGGTGATTTGGTACAGAATTACCCTTTGATGTACTGTAACTCAAATGTAGTTACATTTGAGTTAATGGCTAGTAGCAGCAAGGAAAGTGGTCAAAAAAGCAATGAAATTCACAATAGCAGTATTGAAGACAATGAAAGTTATGTAAAGAAGAGCAGATACATGTGTAAAAGAATGCATTCAAAGGGAAGGAGTGGAGATCATAAGCGTTATTTTACTGGAAGATGCAAGAAAAGGAGGCTGCAAAAACTAGCTTCTAAACATGCTCAGGAGGTTCCACCAGAAAAACAAAGAACTTGTAGAAAGTCAAAGTTCTGCAAAGGGAGGTACAAAAATGTAATAAATGAGGGCATAAAAGAGCGCAAGTGCAGTAAATGTGACCATTTGGCAGAGAGTGGCCCTTTTACGAACCAAAAGTCATCAGATGATTTGGCAGGGAGCGGCCAGCCTTTTATGACCCAAGAGGCATCAGATAATTTTACAGGGAATGGCCCTTTGGCAGAGAGTAACGTCAGTAGGCCTAACCCTTTTATGAACAAGGAGCCATCAGACAATGTTACAGGGAATGACCCTTTTATGAAGGAAAATCCAGTTGATTTGGCAGAGAGTAATGTCAGTAAACCTTTTATGAATCAGGAGCCATCAGACAATGTTACAGGGAATGGCCATTTTATGAAGGAGAATCCAGTTGATTTGGCAGACGTCAGTAAACCTTTTATGAATCAGGAGCCCTCAGAGACAATGTTACAGGGAATGGCCCTTTTATGAAGGAGAATCCAGTTGATTTGGCAGAGAGTAACGTCAGTAACCCTTTTATGAACCAGGAGCCATCAGACAATGTTACAGGGAATGGCCATTTTATGAAGGAGAATCCAGTTGATTTGGCAGAGAGTAATGTCAGTAACCCTTTTATGAACCAGGAGCCATCAGACAATGTTACAGGGAATGGCCATTTTATGAAGGAGAATCCAGTTGATTTGGCAGAGAGTAATGTCAGTAACGCTTTTATGAACCAGGAGCCATCAGACAATGTTACAGGGAATGGCCATTTTATGAAGGAGAGGCCATCAGATGATTTGGCACGGAATAGCCCATATATGAACCAATGGCCATCAGATGATTTGACAGGGAATGGCCATTTTATGAAGGATCCGTCAGAATATTCGACATGCAATGGCACTTACATGAAAGAAGGGCCATCAAATAATTTGGTACAGAGTGGCCATTTTATAAAGCAGGAGACATCAGATGATTTGGTACGGAATATTAATCTTTATATGAACCAGGGGCCGTTAGAAAAGTTTACAGGGAATGGTCCTTATGAAGGAGGGGCTGTCAGATGATTTGACATGGAATGGCCCTTATGAAATAGGAGCCATCAAAAATTATTTGACACAGAGTGGCCATTTGATATAGGAGCCATGATCAGCCATCAGATGATTTGGCAGCGGGGAGTGGGTGAGTGGCCCTTTTATGAAGGTGGATTTGGCACAGAATGGCCCTTACAATGTTAATGAAGGAAATCATCTGATGACCCCTCTTGCGTAAAAAGGCCATTCCCTGCCAAATCATCAAATTATGCTGAATAATATTAGTAACTAGCCTGGCAGGAAAGGTTTCTGTCCAGGGGCTAGTTCATTTTAAGCCAAAATACATTAATAAGGTAAAGTGAAAAAAAAAACCTCCACTGGCTACTTTTGGCCGTTTTAGAGTTCTATGGGGGACTTAATGTTTGAATACGACATTAGGCCAAAAAAAAATTGTTGTGTTGCCCTAAATCCTGAAAAATCAGGGTCGGCATTTATTTTTTTTGAATGATGATTTTACAGATTTGTCCAAAAAATCAATGTTTTTCACTTAAAAATAATATTTTATTGAAAGACTAACTAGTCTTTAATTGATGTCTAACAGGTATCCAAAAGTCAAAATTTACAAATGTTTCCTAATTGAAGAAGCATTATTTAATATTTGAGGGGATTTTTAAACAACTGAAGGTTTGATAAAAAAAAATCTGACTGTCCGACCCAACTTTCCTACTTGAGGGCAACACAACAATTTTTTTTTGCCTTATGTCAGTATAGCTGTGTTGACCCATTGACCTGACAATTTGGCCAATTACATTTTTTAGGTGTAAGTTGGACATGTGAAAATGTAATGAATTACATGTACAATGTAGGGCAAAAAAGTATGCAAGTGATTGAAAGTGATTCATGATCACACTGAGCATATACACTAGATAAAAATGTAGTATGTACAAAGTACTACATGTAGTAGAAAAGAATGAGTTGTTTAATTATCCTTTAGACTGACCTACTATTTATTCAGTTTAATGCACTTGTTTAAAACAGACCCGCATTGTAGTCTAAAATGGTATGGTATTCTGAAGGAATGGTTGTAGTGTGCACTGCACAGCACAATAATGCCCGGCAATAATGTGCCCTAAAATGATCTTTCTAGTAAATTCTACACAGGTTACAGGTCAATGAGGGTCATTAGTCCAAAACCCCAATAAATTAAGCCCTAATCTAAGACCTAAACATCTACAAACACTAACCATAATCCTAACACTGAAATGGATCATTTAGACCTATCCTATTAACCCCAATCCTATAGGTAACATCTAATTTTCATCATGAGAGCCATCTTGGGTATGCACATATATTTGCGTAGAGCGTACTACATGTAGGCCTACATGTATGCAAGACCACACGAAAGATTAGAAATAAATATGCTAGACATTTGGTGTTAGCCTGATATTTGTAGAATGTAGATTGTAGGTAATAGGTCACAAATTGGTAGTTTCGAGACATCCTGGCAGAGTTTATGTTCTTTGTTTGCTGTGCACCTGTAGAAGCCATGCAGTAGAATGTCTAGACTACCCCGTAGTCCACTTGCCCATTCTGCATATACTCTGTATATTGTATTTAAGCTTAAAACTCTGATTTAATTAATGTGTGCACAATTGATAGATTTTCACATCTCATCTTTTCAGTCACCCTACACCCTCTGTTTGTTAGCTCCCCAAGTGGACTACTGACTTTGGATTGCGGTCAGAGATGCTTAACACGGCTGTCTATGAGCCTCTATGGATGAGATTGTCGGAAATCTGGCCTACTAAAATTGGCCATGATGTAATGCATCTTTAAATGGATCTGGCTTGTGATTGGTCGCCCTGATCTCGTTATGGTTTAAATCCTCCGGGTACCTGTCATTACCATGGTACACAAGTATGTGGCCTACCCCGCCTTTGTGTTGTGTAATTGCATGAACGCGTCAATAAGTGCATGAACGCGTCTTGTATTTGCTTGCGGTTAAATTTGATTGATAAACAAATATGATTGACAGTGTGAGTGTTAGGGACTTTGCCCGTTCAAAATCCCGTTTAAAATTGAAAGTCCATAGTCTATTTTTAACCTGGAATTTAAACTGGCAGATTTTAAAATCAGAACAGTTCAGTGAAGTGCCAATACAATTATGACATTATGAAGCCTACGTACACTTTACTTTTACTGTCACTAATATAATTATATAAACTTTTTCATAACAATTTTATACTAGTATATATTATTTTGATATGTATATAATAAATATCAGTATAATTTCGAGCTCAACTGAATGCTTTCAACATGATTAACATTAATAACATGCTTTTATTTATCAAAAATAGACTATGGCATAGTCTATAGAATGTCCTTCCTGCTGAATGGCTCATTGTGCCCCCATTCCCAAAGGACATAGACATACTTCTGGCTTGAACAGGTGCGTGTTAAACAAAGAACACCAATGCATTTTGATACTACCTTGCGACTTTATGCTCATTTCGTGGTAGCAGGTCACAGTAACTCACTTTTCAAAAAATGCCTCTTGTGGCCCCATGGAGTAGATTCTGTTGTAATAATAAACTTTGTATAAGATTCATTTCAATATTTTTGTACTAAATGTCTTCTCTTTGTTATTTTTGATAATTGAGCTTCAATAATTTTTTATATTTTTACCATTGTGAATGTGAAAAAAAAAATAAATAAATAAATACCAGCCTGGTACTGGTTGATGATGTAATATGAGAAAATTAAGTTTTGTTTCCTTTCTAATTGATTATGACAGTCAATGGGAGAGTCAAATTTCCTGGCAAACATGCCAAAAATTGAAATTGCTTTCAATCTACCCCCCAAATCCTGCTCTGGAAATTAGGAAATGCTCTTGCTGAGCATGTTTTAAACAAACTGAGTAGAGCAAAGTACCCTGGTCAATATGCCTTTTGTTTGAAGCAAATAATATGGTTTTCTCAATCAATTTCTTTTTTCTTTTTATCTTATTCTTTTTATTAATAATCAATGAAGTTAATGAGCTAAAATGACTGGATATATTTTGGTAAAAATCCATGCATAATTAATTAGCATTTATACAAATTGGCTCATTAATTATGCAAATTACAGGGCGACTAGTTTATGTAATACATTATATCATATTAGAACAACTTTGACCAAGTTTCAAGGCAAAAATGTGCAAAATAAAAGTACCATGAACTAATGCATTGATTTTGAATAAAATATTGGCAAAAATTACATAATGAGCCTTTTTGTACCGGCCAGCCACAGCTGGCCGGTACTTATTAATTGGTTCAAGTTTGTTGTTGTTTCTAACTTTCTATTAGATAGTGTATGAACAAAACAGAAAATAATGTCAAAAAACGATCAAGTTGTCATAGCAAATAGAAATACCAAAATTGGTGTGTGACGACAACAGAAGTTTTGTGTTGATTTTGCATGACTAAGGTAAAATCAGTATATGTTTTAGGAACTTTCTTTCTAAATTGAAAATTGGGCAAATTCGCTGGTCCTCTTACTATGCACATTGACCTTATTAGAGTATAAAGCGCAGGGGACAATATATAATACATGTGTCAGTGTGTGGTCATCATGGTCATAGTGCTTTTCAAGCAGGATCAAGGTTATCTAGCAGCGATCTTGCTATAGGTTAAAATGTTTTGATGTCATTACACATCTATTCCAGAAAACTTACACATGAAAATTAATTGGCAGTTGGTGGGAGAGAATAATTGGCAGGACAATTGGATCTACATTTAGGAGTTTCACAGGATAATAATAAGATGTTAGGATAGAAGAGGGTGTATGTTATGCCCTTAATAATCAAAAGTCTGGTATGTCAAAAGCTATTTGCACACATGATAAACAATTACCTTCTTTTGGATATGTTGATTAACTTCATATATTTTTGTCTATAATACTGATGATTTGCAGAAAAATCAGAAAAATGGAGCTTTGGTGCAGATGTAACGAATTATGTTCCTACGTACATGCATAATCACTAGTCTTTAACCATGCTATAAACAAAATTAATACAATAGCATTGGGTTTCAGTATGTGTAGGCCTATAATATATTTGTTGTTTATATATTCCAAAAATAATTATTCTTGATATAGTGTTTAACATTCTGTGTGTTTAAATTTTCAAAACCAGATTGTTATGAATTAATCTATACTAAAAGATGCGAATGTTGTTTGCTTTTACAAATTTCATTTGTGCAATCACAATTATACTATATAGACAGTTTTGACGTAAGTATAGTGTGAGAGAAGAATACAAAACAGGGTGTAACATTAACTATTGGGCAAAATCGCCAATGAATTAGCTTCCATAATTCTTAAGGATGTAGAAGGGATCACATTTGGTACCAAATGATCACATTTGCTACCAAATGTTTGGAATTTATTTCATCTTATTTCAAATTTATGAACAACGTAAAGACTGATTTTGAAAGAATAGCAACAAATGGAATTTGGCTCAAAATGTTCAAACAACCATAATCTTTACACTTAAAAATTATTTTTACTGTATATTTATATTTTTAAAAAGAAATCTGATGTTACTCATTGTAATTCATCCTTTTGCCGGTACATCCCTTTTAACGGCATTTTTATTAGCTCATAACTATATTGGTTATTGATAATAAAAAAACCAAGATACACTCTACAAAGAAAATATAAATTGATTTATCATAACCGTATGTCCAATTTGCTTCAAACAAATGGCATATTGATCAGTGTACTTTGTCCAACTTAAGGATCTACGATACATGATTTACCGACAAGTGACTCATTTCGGAATGCGATCATGAATTTTGAAGAAAAAAAAGTTTCCACAGGCTTCGTTGGGATTCGAACCAGCGATTCGGAACCTCCTTTGATTACGCGTCTAGCGCTTTACCGCTCGTCTACGGTGGCAGTTGAGTGGAGGAGTGTAATGATAAATGATAAATCTCATAATGCCATCTTTAGCCTTTTGTTTACTAAAAAAGACATGTTTTGTAAAGATAGATTAGCCGTTTTATGCATAAAGAGCACGAACGTTTGGGAAATGTTTCAAACAAATAATAAAGACAATGATGTGATGATGAAATTGCGTAAGTCGGGAAATATCTGCGTCGCAATGTTTTGTTTTGGTTTTAGGAATGTGACCTTAAAATTTACGACTTCATGACATTATCATTCGAAATCAACAAAAGATTTAAACAGTATATGGCCTCATTCTTTCTCTAGAATGTTTTGTACATGTATGTGAAATAGCTTCAACAATGGTTCGCTGCATAATGGTAAAAACAGCCTTGACCTAAAAAGGGCGAGAGGTACCATACTAGTATTTACCGATTCAGGCTAAATCAAAAATTGATATAAAACGTTTGTTTTTTGATCGATTACAAAAATTAATTTTTGTCATACAGGGTGTCCCAGAAAAAATTACCGAGTGAATAAAATTGAACGTAAGTCGAGAAATAGACATCAGAATCAAAAAATTCAAAATGTAGCGCATAACCTATTTTGTTGTGCATCACATGTATACGAAACTTTTATTTGATTCGGTTGACTGGTTTCGAAGAAATGAACGCTTGCCTAATGCGTGCATCAATGCAGTTCATTCCAAGTTTGATCAACAGGCGCTTTTTTCATACTCGCTCACCGCTTCCTAAAGTTTGTGTATCTCATTAAATTTAGTCCACATTATCTATTAAAATCCGACGGTGTTATGTCATTCATGCTTTCACTGAAGATGAATAACAGTTGTCCGAGAAAACTTTGATTTCTACAATTGGAAGCTCTCCAACTTTAATTCTTTAGGCTGTGCAAATATACTTTACAAAGAACATTTGAGACAAGAATGACAACGATCAAGTGCTTACAGCTTTACGTGTGATTTTTGATACTACGCAACATTAATGTTGAAGTTTTAAAAGATTTAAACTTTGCAATACAATTTCTTGGAAATATTCCGAAAACATTAATGTGTGTGAGAAATTTTTAAGCCTGCTGGAATTCTTTATGTAGTATTCTTCATGCAACATTTATATCAACATTAACGAAAAAAGATATTTACAAATACCGAGCATCATCTCACATGCAAGCTTTCATTTTCAATATCGTGCAGGTTTTCAAATTTGAACAAAACCTAATTAAATATTTTCCAAGAAACAGGTTGTTTAAAAAGAACGAAAAGGATTTCAAATATGAAGCCCATTGACAGTTAACTACTCGTGCGCATTGTGTTGAATGATGTTTCTTTCAAACTTGGAATGAAGTGAATTGACACATGCGTTATGTAATCGCTCATTTCTTCGCGATCAGTCAACCGATTCCAGTAAAATTGGCGTATAAGATGCAGAATAAGATGGGCTACACGCTGATGTTTAGATTTTTGGATTATGATGTCTATTTTTCGACTTACGTCCAAATTTATTTGCCCGGTAATTTTTTCTGGGACACCCTGTATAAAGAAATTGTGTCTGGCGTGAATTACGCTACAGTTTTTTATTCTTAGGGCTCTTTAACTTCTTCAAATAATTTTTAAATGATAGAGTGAATCCCTGGCCCTCTATAATTACGCACAAAAGATCGAGTCCCTTATCAATTTAAAACATTCTCAAGAACATTTCCTAATATCCTCACAGAAATAACATGATGCAAGTGCATGATTCAAGCAGGAAGTTTTGCTTACATTTTCACAGCTTTTCCGTGCCTTTGTTATGCATAATTTAGTTAAAATTGTTCCTTCAAGAAACTGATAATCTTTTCATAACTAATTTCTCTGTAATATGACCTAAATTAGTGCTCCCTTTGGCAGTGCATCTGTACAACTGCACTCAATGAATAAAATTACCTAGGGTACCTGCAGGTAATATATGGGACCATTAAGGACGTTTAGCTTATGTGCATAAAAACTATAGAAGATATGCCCAAAAGAGATTGTTATGATGAACAACCTGTCCTTTAAGATTAATAAAACAGGCAAGGTAGTTTCTGTTGATAACAATATAAATATTGATATTGTTAGTGAAGATTCAGTAATCTTGAAAAGTGACAATATTGTAAATAATAATGTAAACATTTCATGTGATAAACAAGCAACAACAAATAATCAGAATTCTTGTGAAGAAAAGTTTGATATACAAAATGCAGAAAATACTATTTGTACAAGTAATGCCAAGGGTACATTTAAGAAAAACCGTAATAAGAAAAATTATGAAATGTGTGGTACTTGTTTATGCAAAATTAAGCCATCTTTATCTCATGCATGTGTAAGTGTAACTTGTTCTAAATGTGATTTGAAATTCCATTCAAACTGTGCCAATGTGATGCCATGTAGTAGACTGGAAAATTGGTGGTGTGACTCATGCTTCACAAGGGTCTGTTTTACTGAACTTCCATTTAGTGATTTTTGTATTGATTTTGAGTGTGCTCTTAAGAATGGTTTAAAAATTAAGAATGGATTAAAAATAGCTCATCTCAAAGTGCGAAGTCTGAGATACAAAGTTGATCACATCAACTTATTACTTAATTCAAATAATATTGATATTTTGTGTCTCACTGAGACATGGTTAACAAGTGACATTGATGACAATGAAATCAATATTTCTGGTTACAATTTAAGTCGTATTGATAGAACTTTTATGGGACATGGTGGGATTGTATGTTATGTAAAAGAATGTATTAACTTTAAAAACAATGATATTCTCAATGATAATGATATTGAAGCACTTTGGATTGAACTCAATTTACCACACACTAAACCAATCATTCTTGGAACTGTGTATCGAAAGCCTGATGCTAAGGCTGAATACATTGACAAACTAGATCAGGTTTTCCAAAAATGTGTTTCAATGTATGATGAAGTCATTATTATTAATAGGTGATTTCAATATCGATATCTCAAAGCCAAGCGAATCTAAGAAAATAACTAAACTTGCCAACCATTCTCAACTTAAGCAATTGATTAAGGAGCATACAAGAATAACTGACAAAAGTAAGACTATTATTGATCTAGCATTTGTTTCACAATTTGATAAAATCATTTCTTCTGGTGTGCATAGTCTTGGCATCAGTGATCATAATCTTATTTACTTAGTAAGAAAACAGAAAAAGATCAAGCATGCTCCAAAAATAATTAAAGCTAGGTCTTTTAGGAACTTTGATGAAAACAAATTTATTTCTGATATCAAAAATATAAACTGGAATGTTATTGAAAATTATGAAAATGTTGATGTTGCATGGGATGTTTGGAAATCTCTATTTGATCAAGTTTGTAATACTCATGCTCCAATTCAAGACAAAAAATTAAGAGTCATAAGCCTGATTGGATAACTGATGATTTTATAAAATTAAGTAAGGATAGAGATTATTATTTTAAGAAAGCTCACAAAACTAATGACCCTAGTGACTGGGAAATGGCAAAAGCACTTCGTAATAAATGTAATATTCGTAACAGATATCTTAAAAAGAAACACTGTACTGATGCCATTAATGATAATATAAATGATCCCAAAAAGTTATGGCAAGCAATTAAGAAAGTTGTTCCAAGTAAAGTCAAAGTAAATGTCGCTAATATACAAAAGAATGGGACAAGTTTAAATGCTACAGATACTGCTAATGAATTTAACACTTATTTCACATCAGTTGGCACTACTCTTGCAAGTAATTTTGATGACATTAATGAAGACATAGGTGAATCATGCTCGTCTTCTGAGGTTAATTTCAATTTCAGTACAATTACCTCCGACTTTGTTCATGAACAAATTTGTAAGTTCTCAAATGATAAAGCAACAGGTCTTGATGGTTTCCATATCAAACTTCTCAAGTTAGCCTCTCCTATTATTTGTGAATCTATTGCTTACATTTGTAACCTCTCACTTTATTCATCAACATTTCCAACTGATTGGAAGAGAGCCAAGGTAACACCGATATACAAAGATGGCAAAGATGGCGATAAAGGTGATGTTGGCAACTATCGCCCTATATCAGTTCTACCTATCATTTCAAAAATTATTGAACGTGCAATTCATAACCAACTTTATGACTATCTCAGTGTCAAAGGCATTCTTTCCCCAAGTCAATCTGGTTTTCGTCCTAATCATTCTTGTGCCACTACCTTACTTGATGTTCAAGATTATATTTTGAAAAATATGAATAATCGTCGTGCTGTAGGTGCTATTTTTCTTGACTTGAAGAAAGCCTTTGACACTGTGAATCATAATCTACTTTTAAATAGACTTTGTATGTATGGTGTTAATGGATATGAACTTGAATGGTTCAAATCTTATTTGAGTAATAGAAATCAGTGTGTAAATATTAACTCGGTTCTTTCTGACTTTAAACCTGTAAACATAGGTATACCTCAAGGGTCTATCTTAGGACCACTTCTCTTCATAATTTTTGTAAATACTTTACCACAAAGTGTATCATGTAAATCTGTGATGTATGCTGATGATACTACCCTTCTTTGTTCTTCAGAAACTGCATCTCAACTTCAAACTGATCTTGAAAATAATTTGAATGATATTGCTGATTGGTTTCAAAAAAACCACTGAACTTTGAATATCAAAAAGACTAAATTTATGATATTTGGTACATGGCATGTTCTATCTAAATTTGATGATATTAAGTTAAGTTATTGTGATCAAACCATTGAAAAGGTTGACCAGTTTAAATACCTTGGTGTTATATTTGATTCAAACTTAACATGGTCTAACCATATCAATTATGTTTCTAAAAATATTTCTAAAAGATGTGGTGTCATAAATCGTATTAAGTATTATCTTCCAGAGTCAACTCTGACCATGCTGGCAAATGCTCTCGCTCTACCCAATTTTGATTATTGCAGCCCTGTATGGTCAAATTGTTCTGGAGAACTTGCAAACTCTCTCCAAATCCTCCAGAACAGACTTGCAAGAATTATTTTGTCAGCTGATATTAGAACACCAACAGATGAAATGATGGATAAGTTAAATTGGATTAAGCTTGACAAAAGGTGGTACAATCATTTGTTAGTTATTGTTTTAAAATGTAAAGATCAAGCGCCTTCATACTTATCATCTAACTTTACATTTACACATTCTGTACATAATGTTGCAACCAGAGGCCAAATTTCAAATATGCTTTATCAACCAAAATGGAGCTCTAACTCTGGTAAACGTACTTTTAATGTTAGAGCTGTTAAAATATGGAATGATCTTCCATCTAACATTCGTAGTAACTATAATACAATGAGTCTCTCCATGCTTAAGAATGCTACATTGTGCACCTCAACCAAGATAATTTAATTCATAATGTACTCATAATTATTTCATATTCAAATATGTATATTTTTCCTCATGTACATGTACTACTATAAATATTATTTAAGTTGTATTTTAATTTGTAAATGTACGGCTCTTGCAGGGCCCCCAGGAAGATCAGTGTTTTCATTGATGGGATTACCCTGCTTAAGGGCTGGGGTATGAACGTTTGGACAGTATTTATTTTGGGACATCAGAGCACATCAGACATATCGAATTGCATTCTGAATACGAAGAATGTCATTCTGATATCAAATAATTTTGATTTTTGAAATTCGCAATTTAATACACATTTTATGGCAAATCATTAAAATTGATATTTTTGATATTTAACAGTACTTGAAGTAAACTTTATAAATCTGATGATTTATACTTAAAGTGTATGTAGGTGGGATGAAAAGCCGACGATCAATTGAAAATTTTGACCTTTCGTATTGAAGATATGGATTTTTTTTCCCAAAACACAAAAAAAATTAGGTCTTTTTGGGAAAAAAATCCATATCTTCAATATGAAAGGTCAAAATTTTCAATTGACCGTCGGCTTTTCCTCCCTGCTACATACACTTTAAGAATATATCATTAGATTTATATAATTTACTTTGAGGACTGTTATATATCAAAATTTGAAAAATATCAAATTTTTATAATTTGTCATAAAATTTGTATTATATTGTGATTTTCAAAAATGAAAATTATTTGATATCAGAAAGACATGCTTCGTATTCAGAATGCAATTCGATAGGTCCGAGGTGCTCTCATGTCCCACAAAAATACTGTCGAAACGCAATAAACGCTCATTTTAGATCCCTTAAAGAAAGTATAAATAAATAATAAATGTTATCTTGTTTTTATGTTTGTTTGGACGCTATGACGTCAAAATGACGTCATCGTCAAGTGTCCCATATTACCTGCATGTGCAGGTAATATGGGACACTGTGTTATCTCTATGGTGAAAATCAAAATGTTCAGAAAATCACTCTTTTGTTCTAAAAACATTTTTGTTACATGATTTTGCATGTTAATAGTGATAGGCTGTATAAGGGTGTAGTTGCAAACAGCTTAGGGTACCAGCTTATTTGATGCAGCTTGGTGTTCTGAGTAATTTGACACCAATTTCATTGAAATCGGCCAAAAATTGAGACAGTGCCGGCCAAATAACGACACACAAGGGGGGGGGGGGGCAGATTTGTCCCTTATTTTCTAGTTTTAAGGGAATTTTATCACATTAAGGATTATGTAATGCATTTTTGGTATCTACTTACATAGTTTTAAGTCCAGGAAGGTCATTTATGCACTTTGTGTCAAATGAAACTTTTTAGTGTCCTTAAAATTAACGTTTTTGGGTAAAATTAGGCCGTGAGGGCGCTTTACCTTTCAGCGACCCATTTCGCAACCATTTTTTATTTTTAAGTTAATCATACTAGAGATAATCATCAATCATCCATATTCTGAAATTTTCAGCCATTTATCACATTTGGTGTGGCCGTGGCACTAATTTTTAATACAGGGGTAACCTGCCCATAGCAATATACAGGGTCAACGAACTTTGTATCACATGTAAGTCAATGGAAGCGTCTCTACACATATTCAAATGGGTACCACGCACAAGCGAAATAAGCTTGAGAGTTCAAATTTGGACAGAAGCTGTTATTTATCAGTAACTTTGATTTGATAATAAGAAATGATAAAATTTTAGTAGGGGGGATACGTAACAGCTATTAGGCTGACAAGCGCCCTTCCTAAATTGGCTCTTAAACTTGCATCAAAACATACGATTTGTGTAAAAATTGCATAAATATATCCAGGGGACCCAAAATCATGTAAATAATCATTAGAATCCAACAAACAGCAAAGAAAATGCCCATAATTGTCAAAATAGTGAAAAATAGGGGGGTCCCAAGAAATCCCCCTTATGCGTCGTTTTTTGGCCGGCACTGTCTCATTTTTCAACCGATTTTTTTTAAAAAGGTGTCAAAATGCTCAGGAGGATTAGCTGCTTCAATTCAGCTGGTACCCTAAACTTTTTGAAACATCACCCTTATTTTTGGGCTGTACAGCCTATCACTAATGTTAAATGCAAATTTCAACAAGAAAATTCAATTTTCTAAATAGTTTTGCTTTTCGCATTGACAATGCACACAATTTCCTATGTGTCCCATATTACCTGCACCCATTCAGTTGAAAATCAGAGAAAATAATCATTTATAAAAGGAAAGTGCCACTTTTCAGTGGAATTTTACCTGCTGATATAAAGCTTAACCCATCACCTAAAGATCATAAAAAGTGACAAATGCACCCTCAGTACCAGAGTATTTGGAAAAACGACGTAAATTTTTGGGCAATTTCACTCTTTTTGGCATTGATTTCCAAGAGTTTGATACACAGACTCCAAAACTGCATTTCTAGAAGCACAATTGATGTCTTTAAACACTTAACAAATCAACTTAAAGTGTGTACCTTCTCTAAGCTACTTTTTGTTAAAATGAAAACAGGTGTCCCATATTACCTGCTGTCCCATATTACCTGCAGCTACCCTATTACCTAAAATGTAACTATTCAAATTTAGATGGTGATTTTGAAGCACCCCCCCAAATGATCAACTTAAGTACCTGGGGTGCCAATTTGGTCGAATACAGTCCCGGGAATACAGTACATCATTTTTACAAGTTCAGTGGCAGTTGCATCCCAATTTTGGGAGAGGGATTTTTGGCACACATTCATGGGTGCCTTTTAAAGGGCCATTTTGTGAATTTTTTGCAGATTAAGTCGTGTGTCAAAAATATAGCCAAATTTGAATTTCATTCTGGTAGGCCAAATGGGAGGGGCAGGGCAAGCCAAAGCTACTTACACAGTTGAATACAACTCCATCCTGTAAGGCCCATGAAAGTCAATTCCGAGTTTGTCACTTTTTTTCCCAGGTTGGTAAGGTGACTTTTTCATTTCATCAGATTTCATTATTGACCTAAAATGAGTGTTGATTTAAAGCCAAACTCATACATGTAATTTATAAACATGTTTTTTATATGGGTAAGGACTAGAAAAGTTAGAAAAAGTTATGAATGTTTTACAAACAAAAATATGTTTCCAATTGCTAAAACTGGTGAAAACACGATACCTTGAAAATAATGAATTATTTTGTCATTTTTGAAAATTTGACGCGGGTATTTCTTGTTTCCAAAAGGTGACGCGGGCGGGGGACGATAAACTCGGAATCGACTTTCACGCGCCTAAGAGTATTTTTATTGAAAGGCGCCCCATGAATGTGCCAAAAATTACTCCCTTTTGGCTTGCCAAAATTTCTCCCCCCAGCTCATAATTATTGCTCAGCCCCTTATTGATGGGATCTTTATTGAAAGGGTCACTCAAAATTGCTCAATATTAATTACACAATTGTTTTTTGTAAAATTGTACCTATCCACTTAAACATTGTACCTAGCTGTGTTAGTTTCTTGTAGTGTGTTATGCCATTAATTGGCATCATGGGGTTTATATGAAGATGTGGGGTGATTAGGAATATGTAGGACTCTTTCTTTCTTTCTCATTCTTAAATCGTCAATACTGGTGTGCATAATTATGACTTCCTGGCAAGCCATGCCCAACATGCTAACTTTATTCCATGCTTTCTGTAGAACCAGTATTGCCAGTACCACTGACTTGTATTGTCATCGGCGCTAGTCCAAAGGATCACAGGCCTTTAAATTTTGCTAGTCCGAACACATGAAATGTTGTGCTAACTGTAAATCCATTCCAGAGTATAGGAATTTCTCTAGACGGCATTTCAAAAAATGACTTCGCTAGTTTTTTGAGGTTTTCAAATTATTGTCCCAATTTCCAAATTGCGTTTGCTAGTCTGCATTTCATGCAGACACAAATTTATTATAATTTTAGCCATTCACGGTGAAAAAACATGGTTTTCAGGTGAAAAAGCATGGTTTTCAGCGTTTTTTGTTAGATGCCTTCAATGTTTCAACGGTTGTCAAATTTGTGCGAGTTTCAAATTCTGTTCGCTTGTCCTAATTCCAGTTGCTTTTTGCTATGCCGAATATAAAATTGCTATTGTTTGAATTTGCAGTTGAGGTTTCAGTCGAAGTAGAGTTCGCTAGATTCCGAATGAGAAATTACGATGTAGGCTATAACCTTAAGGTTAGTCGACATTTCATACACAATATCTAGCTTTGCTAGCTTCCAAATTTTAAAAAGGCTTTGCTAGTCAGAAAAGTTTCGCAACCCGAATTCGAAGAATTTTGAGGTACACATAGAGTTCCCTATAAAAAGTCTGAATCAATGTCCATGATTTGTAGTCTAATGCACACGTAATGAGATGTAGTTGTACATTGCGTATATTGGCCGTGTTCCGAATGTGAAAATGAACTTGACAGCAAATGTTTCATAGTACTCCACACACACAGTTCAAATGTTAGTCTGAACTTGAAACCAGAATCGCTACAATGTTTTCAGAAATAAAAATTATAGGGTCTGCAAGTTCAACTTGTTGATCCCAAAAAAATATGGGATCTGCAGGCCCTTTAAAAAATAATAAAAAAAGTATTTATAAATAATAAATAATAAAAATGTACATTGTTATATAAAATGGTTATATTCTTATGTTAAAAATAAATATTAATTACATACTGTAAAAAAATACAAAATATAATATTAAGTATTCTACATGTAATATGATCTGGAGCTCTAAATTCAAAGACATGACACAAGTACATTGTATTTTCTTAAATGTTTATTTTAAAATCAATATACAATTTTCAGTGTACAATATAAATGCACCACTGCAATTTAATGTGCAGTTGATTTTAATCAAATTAAGACTTAAGTTACAATAAAATTTTGTTGGAAACCAGCTATTTTTTTCTTTACGTCAGTGCACCGCTACAGCTAAAGATATAAATATTAATAAATACGTGTATTAAAATTTTGTAAATTTAAGTCAGAAATGTTATCTTAAGCTCTGTAAGAGCATTCAGAATTTTGTTCCAGATTCGGATCTTATTCTGCTATTTCATTTTGCACGTAAATTGAGACCACTGGGCTGCGTAGTACGCAAGGTCAGTATCCAATGTGTCTCGCGTTCTCGCAAGTCTTTGCCACCAAGTCCTCCTACTTCGTCTATACCTATGACAATCAGATCATTTTCGCTGTGTCCGTTTTCTGAAAAATGCTTCGATACTGCACCAATATTGGGCCTTCTGTTAATATCCGCCTTATGTTGGGACATACGTTTCTTCAAGGGATTTTTCGTGTACCCGACATATTGCATTACACACTCTGGTTTTTGACACTGGATTAAATAGACGAGACATGCTGATTCACAATTGAAATGATGCCTAATGCGGTATTCTTTGCCTGAAACAGTGCTCCTGAACTTGCTAGTCTGTGGCATGAATTTACAATTCACACACCCTTTCCCGGTCCTGGAGCAAGGCCCACTACCAGCAGTCGAGTCCTCATCTTCTCCCATATCTTCTACCATGTCCACTGGCACTGCAACTGCATGAGAATTGCCATATAAAGTAGGCCTACCTACATCCAGGCTTGTATCAGTGGTACTCTCCTTAGGCTTATCACTAGTAAAAATAGTACTAGTATCAGGCGAATCATCACCATCAAAATCATCGGAAGAATCATCTGACATGCAGCCATCTGACATAGGCAACTCTTCAGGTAGGGTAGAATAATGCGGTGAACTCCTATACTTGCCATTCGTAGCTCCTGAATAATGTGGTAAACCTGTGTATGAACTGGATGCTGCGGCTTGTTGTGCTACCCAGGCATGCCGAGTGGCAGGTGAAGATGAATGAGGGCTCTCAATATCATCGGAAGAATCGTCTGACATGCAGTCATCTGATATAGCCAACTCTTCAGGTAGAGTAGAATAATGCGGTGAACTTCTATATGAAGAACTGGTCTTTGTCGTGATGGTAGCCCCTTGCTGGGCGGCAGCTGGACGTGTACCAGAAGGTCCATCAGTAGCTAAACTGTCGGTCATGTCGGTGGAACCGGTGTATGAACTGGATGCTGCAGTTTGTTGTGCTACCCAGGCATGCTGAGTGGCAGGTGAAGATGAATGAGGACTCTCAATATCATCTGAAGAATCATCTGACATGCAGTCATCTGACATAGCCAAATCTTCAGGTAGGGTAGAATAATGTGTTGAACTCCTGTAAGAACTGGTGTTTGTCGTGATGGTAGCTCCTCGCTGGGCGGCAGCCGGCCGTGTACCAGAAGGTCCATCAGTAGCTAAACTGCCGGTCATCATGTCGGTGGAATTATCCAATAATAGATATCCACTGCCATGACTGCCAGCCATTGAATCATCAGGAGAATCTGCACTTGCTTCCTGCCAAATATCCCGTACCGGTACATAATCTGCATACAACGAAGCACCTTCAGGCACGTCGGGCTCGGCCATACTCGTGAAACTCGCTCCTGAATCATCCCATACATAATTATTTACATATGAAAAACCTGCATCCGTTTGTGGCATCACTGAAAAGAGCGTGGTCCTACCCAGTACTTCGCTAGACATGCTATTGCTAGTAGTAGTAGTAATTATATAGAAGTAATAGTAGCAGCGAATGTCCAGCGGTCCAAAATAGCAGAGTAGCCGACGCGACGATGAATGATGAGTAAATAAGCCAAATCGCTATTGTAACTTCCGGTTTTTTTAGGACACTTTGCCCTTCGACCTATCTGGAAAATTCGGGTTTTGTGCGTACAAAATATAATTTAAAACTTGTTACTAGAATAAAAACAAACTTAAAAAACATTATTATTAAATGAATTAATTATTTAAATATTTTTAATGATAACATTATGACAATAATAAATAAATTATTAATAATTACAGCAATTTTCCCGATAGGTCAAAGGACAAAGTGTCCTAAAATTGCAAAAACTGTCCCACAATGCATTGCAAACTTCCAATGCCGATTGGGCTTATTGCCAAGTTGATTTGTGTAGCTAGGCCAGTGGCAGTGTAACTTGTAAGGCCGTATTTCGAACTCCTAGTTCAGCTGCTGATTGTGGGTCTATAGCCCAGTTCTATAGTCGGCGTTGTACTTAGTATCGAGCGCGTATTTTTAACAGACAACTGACCATAGCCGCATATTAAATTCCCGATTCATTCACGTTTTGGTTGACACTTTTTAGTACAGTACATGTCCGGAATATGTACAGTATTGTGTATACGGTATACCGCAGCTTTTTCCCGTACGACCCGTAGCGTAGTGAAAGCAGACACAAACGCCCATTAAATGGTCGCAAAAAAGACCCAAATTCCGATATTGGGTTCTGCGTTAGTAAAGCCAGATTCACAATGACAACAACCAGTGGAATACATCGGCTTTTAGTCTTACAGAAAGCTAAGAAAAAAACGACGTGGCAACTACAGTAAAGTCAGCCGGGCAAATGAATGATTTTTTTTCACTTGCAGTGCGTATAGATATCTTTCACGATGGTACCCTACAAGCTTGGTGCTTCACTTTGGTCAATAGGGGAAATGACAGCAGGCGGCAGACCAAACTCACAGGGGACCAGCTAGATACCCTTTCACTTTTAAAATCATCCGCACAAGAACATAGGTCGAAAAATGTCTTTTAAATTGCTGATTTCTTATGTTCAGTTTTCTGTAGTAATAATATTGATGTTTAAATGATTTCACAAACACAATTCTATACATGTTTTCTCAAATGTTATCATGCTAAATAATGCATTCATAGTATCGAGCTTAAAAAGTAGTGCCAAAATAGTGTTGCCACTTTGAACTGAAACAGCATTTTTGTTGGATTACATAGTAGATAAAAATCCCTTTAAAAGGGAATGCTCAGGTATATTTGATTGATGTCACCCTGCAGGGCCCTGGACCCTATAATAGGGACCCTATTATAACTCGTTTGTTCAAGCTGGTTCCCCGCATGCTGCAGGATTTGCTGCAAAGTCCTTTAAAAGGGCATTTCGTGATCCACAGCCTCATCCCCCCACTTTTCTCAAAAAAAGTTGAGATTTTTATATCACTGGAATACTATGTTTATGTAGGGGGGCCTACAAAATATTTCTTGCAGATTAATTCGTTTAGCAAAGATATCGCGAAATTTGAATTTCGTTCTGGTGCACCAGAACGAAATTACAACGTATTGTCTACGGAGCAGTGTAATACACATAATCATGCTTAACTCGCAAACGCAAAATTGGAATCAACTGAAATTTTGGGAATATGCTTTTTTCGTGGATATGTACTGAAAAATAGCTAAAAATGTCATAAAAAGAGGATGCTAGGATCACAAAATACTCCTTTAAGGTGGTGTGGTCCGCTTGTAACAAGTTGAGCCTCTTGATAACGGTCACCCATATTAAAAATGTTTTTTGAACCATTCAAGGAATGACCGTGAAACAAGTGTATAGGGATCCAGCATAAAAGATCTAACCAGGATAGGAATCTGTTGGTCCATTGGTTGAATTAATCAATGAACACAAGATTCATCAGTTACAGTTGTTCCTTCCTAATACGTTTAATTAGAATGAAAAACTTGTTAAATTTATGCATCTTAAGTTATTTTAACACAAACTGAAGCATAAAAAGCATATGTAGAAAAATGCAACTTTTTTTTTTGCCGAAAATTTCATAAATGGCTGCATTTTGCAATGATGATGATAAACAAGTATAGCAACAAAAACCCGCTCACTTGATGGATAACTAATCAGTCTATGTTCCAAACTTTAAAACAAGAGAACTGATCAAGCCGTTTTTGGATTATACTAAAATGTCTTAGGGGGGGGACTTACTTTTTGGAACCGTTTAGTAGACAATCGACTAAATCAGGACCTTCGCACATGTTGTGCAGGGTGAATTTTAATTAAGAGTCATTTTGGTCATTTTACATCCGAGATCATATCTAATCATAATCATGATAATGAGTTATGCTTGTTTGCAAAATAGAATGTGTGACTTTTACAATATCTATGATTGCTGAAAACAAATTTTAATATACATCACCACATTCGTTGAGCCCACTCTTTATGGACAAAATTTGGAAACATTTTGGATTTATGTATGAAATGAAAACTAAATATTAAATATTTTCACATAGAGTTCAAGCTAGTCACACATTCTACAACACCACTATTCATCATTGGAACGCTTTGCCAAAGGGAATCAAGCAAGTTAATAAAATCAACACTTTCAAAATTTTAGTCAAAAAACACCTTGCTGGTCAAGCTAATTAATGTGAGCTGGTCTACGTCTCACTTCATGTGCAATATTTTGTGTTGGTGTTTCATATTTTTTTGGCTTCAGTGTTCTTTGCATTCCCCCTCCCATATGTTTAAGGACCCCAATGGAAATAAGCTTTTCTTTTGAAAAGCTTTTTGGGCTATCCTCGGTGCTTTGCTGTTTTATAATGTTTTTATTATGTTTTATCATCTTAATGTGTTGTTTTTAAAAATGTGTACATCTTATATTATTGTTAATTGTCTATTTATATGTAAACATTGTAATTTCTGAGTACCGAATAAAATCAAATCAAATTAAATCAAATCAAATCGTTGAAACAACTCTGCAACTGATTAATGTTCTTCTTACACACTGTGAAAAATATTTTACTCAACACTGAGTAAAAAGGTCACAGCTTAACAGTTGAGTAAAAAATTACTCAACTTTGAGTAATTTGTTACTCAACAGTTGAGTTGTGAGCTCAATGTTGAGTAATTTTTTACTCAACTGTTGAGCTGTGACCTTTTTACTCAGTGTTGAGTAAAATATTTTTTACAGTGTAGGGTTGCTTGATTAGTAAATCGCGATTTCTTAAAATATCACCGATTTAAATAAACTTTTTTTATTCTTTACCATTTTTAATATAAAATGCAAGTTGGTTTCTTTCTTAAATTGACTGTTTTGCTTCATTCCTAATGCTTCTAATTCTGCAAGTTTTGAATACAATTAGATACCTTTTTAATGTCGTTTTATCTGCATGCTAAAAAATCATCTTCAGGTTTTTTCCCATTGATTTGATCAATTTGTTTCTTGAAATTTTCAGAGATGTAAAAACATGTTTCAATTTTTATAGGATTGTGCTTATGCTTAGCATTCCACTTGTCTCTTTTGGCTTTATCATGCATAGGGCCTATTCTATTATAACAGTTCACTTCTCGGAATAAAAAAAATAAAATAAAAAATTTCAATAAATAAAAAGCATTTTTTTTTTTAAGACAAACAATTGCTTGTCATTTGCAAGCATGGGGGTGGGAACAAAAAAAGTTTCTTGTCTCATGCCTCTTGCTCATGACCGGTGGATGCAACAAGGTATGAAAAGTTGAAAATATACAAAGTAGGCCTATAAGCCAGGCCCAGAGCCAGGCCTATGCAAAAATTAAGGTATAGGTTGATCATGCATTGTACACCAAAGAGGGCGAGTAATTTTAACTTTTGAGTATTAATTGATGTCATTAAAACTTACAGAATTATACCCACGGACCCATGCACCCAGGCCTATTGGGCAAGCAAAATTAGGCTACTTGCCCACCCAGTACCTCCCCCCCCCACACACACACACACATTTCAAAGAAAAACCTACACAAAAAATGTTTTTAAATCTTATTAATTTAAAGAGTAGCTAGTTGGCCAATATACTGTTTTGGTATTTTGACATGTGTTTCCAAATTCAGAATCATACAGTCATGTAAATTATTTACTTCCACATAAATGATAAAATGTGACCAACCATCCAGCACAACTGAGCCAAGATGTCTCCAGTGCCACTATTGAGATATGCTCCATTGAACTTAACAATAAACAATAGGAAATAAAGGATTTATTGACTGTTTTATTGATTTTTAACTACTTAAATGTCAAGTACTATAGACATGATATACATCATTTTAAAGCTAATTTCAAGCAGAATATTTTGGTTGAATATCTCAAAAATGATGATTGACGACTTCAGGGCTCAGTTGTGCTGGATGGTCACAAATATGTTTCCCTTATCATTTATGTGGTGGTAAAATAACAAGAATACGAGCATCATTATTATATTTTTTTATTATTATTGTATTTTCATTATCATTTAATATTTTTTATATTATTATGCCTACAAACAGCTAGTTAAATATCAAATTATTTTGTTAAAATTCACAAGAGGAATATTTTATTCTGGCATAGAGCTACAGACTGGGTATTTTGCCAATACAGATTTCGGCATTGAATCCAATCACTGGCAATCAGGGCAAAGAAATCAGACCGGCAACCCAAAATAAAATGGCGACCTCCGAGAGAGAAAATGACAGTGGAATAGACACTCAATTAACAGAAGATATTGGTGCATTCCACGCTAGTACAAACGTCAACTCGAATGAAAACAGCTCTGCCTTTCAAGATGACAGTATGGATACAAGTGAGGGGCCATTTGATAGGACATCGGTGTTTATAGAGTGTGATAGCAACAGTCTTGGTGGTGTACCCGGTCAAGAACACACTGACACTGAACAAGAAGATCATTCAGGAATTTTAGGTCACCATGACGGATTTATTCATCATACAATATCTCCGGACCAGATCCAAATGCAAATTACCCCAGGATATGGTTTTATGCCTGAAGATATACAAGGAGCAACACTCACTGTTACAACTAAAAATCCTGAAACAAAGAAAAATGAGATTCAAAGATACGATTGTCAATATCAAGGTTGTGGTCGAAATTACACAACTGCTGGGAATCTGAAAACTCATCTGAAAACACACACAGGGGAATATAATTTTGTGTGCAAAGAGACAGGCTGTGGGAAAGCATTTTTAACTAGTTATAGTTTAAAGATTCACGTACGGGTTCATACAAAAGAAAAGCCTTATTCGTGTGAGCAACATGGTTGTGAGAAATCTTTTAATACTCTCTACAGGTAAGCTATCAAATGAATCGTAAATTTAAAATGTTACAAGTCAATAGTCAATATACAATAGTTTTATCCACCATGATGTGGATGGATGGATTTTGCAACAGGATTCCTGTGGCCAGCACATAATTTAGCTGGTATCGCACTACAATTGGTGATATAAACATAGCCAGCTGCAGTTGTACTTAACTACAAATTTCGAACGTTTGAGGACTTGTTCTCAAGTTGTAGCAGGTGCCATAGCAGTTCCAATAATTGAAACTCCCGGCTCTGACCAGGAGTTCCAACAGGTGCTGTGTATGTGGTTAGGCTATTGAAACTTGATGTGTTGAGTTTAGCGTCCCATTTTTTTCAGCTCATAATGAGGCAACTATTTCATTATTCATTATTTTCAAAGGTTTCATTATCAGCGGCCTTTTACCAATGCTTACGCGCTTTTGTTCATTCTAATTGGGTATCGCCAGTTGCAATTATAATGTCACAAACACACATAAACATTTATAAAAGTATAATTATCTTGCTTTTTGTTTTTCAAGTTTTAAAACAAACTAAATGTATTCCGAAGTATACCATGCCAGTCTTCTTCACTCCAATTTGTACTAACCTCTCCGTATACATTTGAGATATGGGGGGGGGTTGACTCATTAAATACAAAAATAACAATCATGCAGAACATTATGAAATTGTCAAAACTAGGTCTTTCCTAGTTAAATTATTTACAACATCAACAATCTGGTAAAAACATTTTGGCTACATGTAGGTTGATTTCTCTTCTCTAGTCCCTGGTATCCCAAAGGTATAATTGGATAGAGCAAGGGTCAAAAACCTGTATATTTTTAATGCTAAAATATTTAGATGGATTCATCTAATAGTTTCAAGGCTTTCTAGAGTTTTTGAAGGGTTCAAATACAAAAAAAGGGGTTTAAAAATTTTGCAGAACAAATTTTCTTTCTGGTTTAGTAGTAATTTGCAAAATAATGAATTATTTTCAGATTTTAGATTCTCAGAATCAAGTTTCAAGTGCCTTATAATATGTGTTTAATGTGCAAATACATAGCCTTCGGTACGAAGAAATCGTTGCTCCAAAAATGATTACAAATTACACATTTGTAATCATTTTTTACCACAAAATATGATATGAAAACACAGGTGAGCAATGTATGAATATATGGAGAGGTCAAACAGGTTATTAATTATTGTCAATATTAATAGTTTGTGACATTTATAATGAAAACAATTAACACTGAAGACACCCTATGGCACCTACAACTTGAGAACAAGTCCTCAAACGTTCGAAATTTGTAGAAGGTGCCATAGGGTGTCTTCAGTGTTAATTATTTTCATTATAAATGTCGCAAAATATTAATATTGACAATAATTAACAACATGTTTGACCTATATTCATACATTGCTCACCTGTGTTTTCATATCATATTTTGTGGTATAAAATGATTACAAAGGTGTAATTTGCAATCATTTTCGGAGCAACGATTTCTTCGTACCGACGGCTAAGTGTGTATGTGAATGCACATGATTAAACACATATGAACACATACACAGCACCTGTTGGAACTCCCGGTCGGAGCCGGGAGTTTCAATTAATTGGAACTGGGCCAGAGCTACGACAAAATTTTACAATGCAATCATTTTCAGAGCAACGATTTCTTCGTACCGACGGCTAAGTGTGTATGTGAATGCACATTAAACACATGTGGTCGCATGTCATGAATTGGTCATCTTTTGTGTAACATAATGTAAAATGAGGAAAATATCACCAATTGTGATTCACTTCAACACAACTTTTAACAAATACATTTTAGACCATTATAAGTACATTGTATATATTTCTGGAAAGCTTATATTGCAAGGATGCCAAATCAACAAAATATAACATCATAATACAGGGTGGGTAAGAAATATACAGGGTGGAACATCAACAAAATTAGCATCTTTCTTGTCACAGTGAACCTCATATTTTCTTTTCTGAAAGCTATGTAGCTCAAAATAAATATGGATTCAGAAAGACATTTCATGGGCCCTTCAAACAAATTAGGAAGAAAGAGTTTGGTATCCCTTGTGTTAAACATACAGGGTGGTCAAAATTGTAAATTAATTTTACAATTTTTATGACATTTATCAATCAAAACTTTTTCCCTCCATTTCTGGCACTACAACTATTAGCATAATTGAATTCCTCATCACATTTCCTTAAAAATATGTGTACTTTTGAATAAGCAGGATGACTTGGGCCAAAAGTGGGCCATTTAGAAATGTCAGAGCATTATGTGTACACTTTGTACAGTAACATATAGGAAAAACTGTCTTAATTAGCATTTAATTAGGCAATTAATTAGTTACATCTTTTGTTAAAGTTGATCTACTATGAGGTAGATCTACAATCCAGGATGATATATGTGCAATTTGTGGTCCATGCTAGTTGTACTTTTTAAGATACAAAGGTTTGAAGTTTGCCATATTTTCACAATTTTGTGTACAAACCTATGGGGCTCCCCCGCCCCGGCTCCCCCATTGACACATCTTACATATTGAAGTGTAACTCTCAAAGTAGTTGTCCAATTGACCTGGGTTTTTTTGTATTTGACAAAGAACATAATTATCTACAAAATGACACCAAACTTTCCACAATAGGTACTATACTTTTAGAATAAACCAAATTTGAAGTGTGAAGAAAGCATTTTCATGCCGGGAGTTTCAATTAATTGGAACTGGGCCAGAGCTGCGACAAAATTTTACAATGCAGTCATTTTCGGAGCAACGATTTCTTCGTACCGACGGCTAAGTGTGTATGTGAATGCACATGATTAAACACATATGAACACATACACAGCACCTGTTGGAACTCCCGGTCGGAGCCGGGAGTTTCAATTAATTGGAACTGGGCCAGAGCTGCGACAAAATTTTACAATGCAATCATTTTCGAACAACGATTTCTTCAGTACCGGCGGCTAAGTGTGTATGTGAATGCACATTAAACACATATGAACACATACATACACAGCACCTGTTGGAACTCCCGGTCGAAGCCGGGAGTTTCAATTAATTGGAACTGGGCCAGAGCTGCGACAAAATTTTACAATGTACCGGTACATATCGCAAATGTGTGATTAAATTTTCAAGTCTTAAACACAATATTGTGCGGTAAGTAACCCAGCTCAGTTGGCTCAAGGCATATTTTTTTAAAACTTTTCATTCATAGAAATCGCTGCAACATTTACAGTCTGGGCAGGGACTGCCTTTTGAGGAGAGTGAGAGCAATCACTCATTCACTCTCTACTGCTCTGATATCCCAATTCCCATGTAGGAGAATGATTTTTAGCTCTCCTTAGTTGACCATTCTCTCCTTACATTCTTGTAAATGCTCTTAACAGCTCTCCTTGAAGACTCCAGAAGAGCTCTCCTGCAAATTCCAAAAGACAGTCCCTGTGGTGGGCACACACCATCGCTATTTCATGCGCAGATATCCCCCATATTTGATCAGCGATATGAGGGGAACTGTAGAAGAGGTTCGGATCGTGCAAATATTTGTTACATGTACTGTACATACGTACAATAATAATGTCAACAAAATGGTCATTTCCTGATGACATCTCAAAAACATGGTAGAGGAGAGCGTGGCCTAGCGGTTAAGGCATAGGACTGTGAACCCAAGGGTCAAGGGTTCGAATCCCAGGTCCGGCTCTTTGTGTCCTTGAGCAAGACACTTCACTCTACTTGCTTAGTGCTTCGGAGGGCACTTTAAGCTGTCGGTCCCGTGTACATGCATATTTTCTCACATTAATGTAGTGTGCACGCTAAAGAACGTCACAGGCTATTCGAAAAGAGCAGGGGATCATCCCGGTCATGTTGACTTTACTTCAAAATACACTCATCTACTCTAGGTTCCAGAGTAAAAAATAAGTACAGCTTGTCTGTACGCAGTGCAACAATACTCATACATATGAGGGAGGCACTTATAAGGAAGAAGAAGAAACATGTCCTCACTGACAGTAATTGTGGTCATGTGTCTTATGGTGGGATCCCAAAATACCTGGTGGCTTTACATTTTTCTCTTTCTGATTTAACTTATTGTCACAAAACTATTCTTAGTCCAATTGCATCAAGTACATTGTATGGACTCATTATACAGCTAGATTAAATTCTAATTTTCAAATATGTTTCACAATTTGCAAAATTTGTTTAATTACTATTTAGTGAAAAATATTCAAATGTTAAGGGGGTACTACACCCCTGCCAAATTTTGTGCCTATTTTTGCATTTTTCTCATTCGTATTGGTGACAAGTAATATGTATATTTAATATAGGGACAAGGACTACAACTACTGCACTGGAAATTTTATTTCAGCACAGACAACAGTTGTGGAGTTAAGTCAAAAATGAGGGAAAACCAATATTTGATCAATAAATTAACTACTTGCCTTGAGCATGTTGAGTTGCTGAATTTTCAGTGCAGTAGTTGTAGTCATTGCCCCTACATGTATAGTATACATATCTTACTTGTAACCAATGCGCTATAATTTGTGAGAAAAATGCAAAAATAGGCACAAAATTGGCCAGGGGTGTAGTACCCCTTAACGAAGATAAACCTGGTGGATAAGTGGTAGAGGATTAGTGGTACATGTAGAGGAGTATGTACTTAATCTCTGACAAATGTTTTGAAGACATGACATCTTTTTAAATAATTTCAAATTATATCATTGTCAAATTGTGTGCTATACAAAAATTTAGGACTAAGTTATGCCCTGCCTGTGGCATCTAGAGCATGCACAGTTGTGTCCAAATTGACCTTTTGACCGAGTTTGCATGTTGTTTGATTCCCACAACAAATGTTACTAGAATCATAAAACAAGAGTCGATTCTGTGATTTTTGTCAAATCTGAGGCCTTGGCTTGGAATAGGTTTTATTCACCACTACAGGTGAGCCTTTTTAATTTTCAGCTTTGTGAATCGGATTTATCTAAATCATTTCTGTTGTTTTGTCTAGGTTGAAAGCACATCAGCGTATCCATTCTGGGGCAACCTTCAACTGTGACACAGAAGGCTGCACTAAGTACTTCACAACACTAAGTGATTTACGGAAACATCTGAGGATACATACCGGGGAAAGACCCTACAAGTAAGTTCAAGTAAAATCACAAGGTTATAGGTTCAAACACCACGCCAGTGGTGACATTCAGGGACTGCCTTTTGAGGAGAGCGAGAGCAATTGCTCTCCTTAAATCTGATATAGGAGAGTGATTTTTAGCTCTCCTTAGTTGACCATTCTCTCATTACATTTAATTGTAAATGCTCTAAATAGCTCTCATGAAGGCTCAAGAAGAGCTTTTTACATGTAATGCTCTACTGCAAATTCCAAAAGACAGTCCCTGGACATTGTACTGTGTAATGTGTACAAGTTTGTGTATTTTTGTTGGCCAAGGCCAGGCCTTGAATTTTGTGATCAAGTGATGAAGAATGCTTTTGAGGCTGACAAAGGTCTGGGGCACCAAGGCCAAAACTGAAAAAAGGGAGGCAATGGCCTTGGTGGCCTCCCTGAAATTCAAGCCCTGCCCAGGCACTTTGGGCTCTCTAACTCCACTTGGATGGTTTCATCAGTATATAGTGCTGGGAATGTAAAACAGTGTGATTGATGTCCTACATGTACTTTGAAGTCTGCACACTGAATAGATTCTTTTTTGATAATTGCTTATTGTTCTTTTCATGCAGGTGCTTCTTTGAAAGTTGCGGCAAGGCGTTTAATGCTAGCCACCACCTTAAAACTCATGTTCTCACTCACACAGGTATGTAAATGATACCCATCTATTCAAATTCATATGCAACTGAAAACGTTAAAAAAAGAACAGGGGAATTGACCTCTGTCGAAAAATTGTATGAAAGAACATCTCCAGTTAATTGGATGCACATTTTATGCAAGCCTTGAAATAAGCGGACTGGAACAAGGAGCACTTTTACAGGAGGTCATGTGTCTTATGGTGGGACCCAAAAATACCTGGTGGCGTTACATTTTTCTCTCCTCTTTCCGATTGAACTTGTTGTCACAAAGCAATTCTTGGTCCAATTGCATCAAGTTTGGGCTTATTATACAGCTTGATTATTCTAATTTTAAAATATGTTTCACAATTTGGAATTGAAATTTGTTTAATTAGTGAAAAATATTAAAATGTTAACGAAGATAAACCTGGTGGATAAGTGGTAGAGGATAAGTGGTAGAGGAGTATATGTACAATCTCTATGGTAAATGCTTTGACGACATGTTATCTTTTTGAATTTTAAATTATATCATTGTCAAATTGTGTGCTATACATGTACATGCAAATCCTACCTCAAATGATAGCTTGTTCATTCACTATTCATATTCAGCTATTAATTTTATCTAATTGTGTTTACAAGTATTCACTGAGAACCGCAAGTGACAAGAACCACAATTTTTTCCTATTCACTTGCACACAAATGCCAAGATTTTCAGTCACAACATGCGTTTTGGCTTTCAATTGTTGTATCTTGGGAATTATACACCCTAAGATAAGAAAAGTATACATTTTTGGAAAGCTTTTTACCCCAGGAATCTAAATATGCAGTGAAAATAAATGTAGGATACCCTCTAAAGAAAATATTTTCAAAAATGTAATCAACATTTGGTGCAGGAAGTTACGTATATTTTCGCACCCTGTATCACCACTTTGGTCAATCATAACATAGCAAAAGTATACATTTTATTAAAGCTCATAGTGTGGCCTATCACAAAATTAGATTTCATTTGAGGTATTCGATATCAGTAGCAAATGCAATAAATTATCAATTTAGTAGTAAAATTAAAAATTTTCATGATATCACCCTATATATTTTCTTACGCACCCTGTATACCAACTTCAATTTTGCATATAGTTGGATTCCTTGGAACATAAGCTTTCCAAAAATGTATAGTTTTGCTGGTGTGAGATGTGTAGTTTTAGACAATTTTAAGTGAAAATGAAGATAGATGATCAAAATCAGTGCTTGTAACGCAAATGTGCCCCACCATATGACACATGACCAGGAGCAATTTTCAAATCTAAAGTACAAAAATGTAAATCTTTTTCTGCATACCAAATACAGCAGCATACAGTCACTACTGCATCAAGTGCAAAACTGGAATCAGGAAATTCACATGAACCAGGAGCAATGTTCTAAAAGTTTTAGAGCATCGCTCCTCGTTTATGTGAATTTTACAAAGACCAGGAGCAATTGGTGGCTTTACAAGGACAAATTTGCTCCCAGCGTCTGCTGTTTATTTTCAATTCTCATGGAATTTTGAATGTACCGAAACACTGCCAGTGTATAGCAGGATATTTGAAATAGCTGATGATTAATTTTACATAATTTTAAATAAAAACCTTGCGAAAAAATTTCCCAGATAAACTTTTATAATATGGCTACTGGCATTACATTTCTGTGTCATTTTGTACTACCAGGGGAGAAACCATTTGCGTGCAATGAAGGAGGATGCAGCAGGTCATTCACCACCCAATACAGTCTCAAGAGTCACCGGAAAGGGCATAAGGACGAGTCCACCTCACCGGGGGTCGGACAGGATTCCCAACAGGCATCGCCAAATCAGGTATGTGGGAAAAGGAAAAATGGGAAGTAGTAGCTGCATTTGATTTGCCTTGTAGATTTTTTGTACATTGTACTTGCACTTGTACATGTAGTGAATGTGTATTTGAAGTGATACTGTAAATGTGGATATTTTCATGCGATTAATTTTTTTGCAATTGCCACTTTTGAACTGTTGCATTTGCTTTTAATTTGTGATTCTAAGTGATACAAATGTAAGCCCTTTTGCATTTTCGGAAATCTCCGACTGCGCATGCGCTAAATTCCTTGATTGGGAAATAAACATTGAGGACTCGGCTATGTACAGTATTTCAATGCGGGTGAACGTTGCTGTAAGAAACACTTTATTGTTTTTCATATTTTTGGGTCTCGATGTCTTCTGAACACTCACATAAGATAAGGAAAGTATTGATAAGCTAGCTAAAAACTGCTGGAGTGAAAATAGGAATACATATAATCATGGGGTAATCTCTTTCATGGTGGTTCATTACATGCATCGTCAATGGAGGAGGTTCGGTTGTCACATGGTTGTCATCTCACAAAAAGACCCGGATGTTGATGCGCAGGTCATGAGCAGTCCAAGATTTTCGAAATTGCAAAAGGGCTTATTCTTAGTTTCACTATATTTTAAAACATACATATATTCACTCAGTGTTATTTCTGTGGTAGCAGCATGGAACGAGAAAGAGCGTGAAAATAAATGTAGCGTGAAAATTTTCATTTTGACAATAATTAAAGCATGTGAATTCTCGCTATTCGCAATAAGGGCGCAGCCAGCGGTTTGCGATGTAATTGTGATGTATCATGGGAAAAGGTCGACATCAAGTCCGCAATCTGAATATTACCATGCTATTACATAGGAACACGTGACAATATTTTTTAGTTTGTCAAAATAAAGGTGTTACACGCGAATCGATACTCAATAATACTTAATAATGTGATTTGAAATGTGCACAATTAATTTTTTCTCTATCGATTTGCGTGTAATACCGTTATATTGACAAACTAAAAAATATTGTCACGTGTTCCTATGTAATAGCATGGTAATATTTGTATTGCGCGGACTTGGATGTCGACCTTTTCCCATGATACATCACGATTTTCCCATGATACATCACGATTACATCGCAAACCGCTGGCCCTTATTGCGAACAGCGAGAATTGTTTATGGCACAGTGTGCATTGCTAGATCTACATTCATAAAGATTGATTTCAATATGTTCAAAATGAATAATGCCTCTCCATATTCAAAATGCATATTGACAAACTCTATAATTTTTGCTCCAAATATTAATTTAAGAAAATATCACAGTCCTTTAATTTAAGGATTCAGATTTAATATTACACTCTTTGTATAAGGATTTTACCCAAACTTTGTGTCCTCCAAAGGCTATGTTTCATACTGCTGTATTATTGTTACGGATAGCTTCAAATCCCAACCAACGGCACCCTGGTATAACAGGTGGTTTAAGGTGGTACTACACCCCCTGATAAATTTTGTGACTAATTTTGCATTTTCTCAAAAAATAACTTATATTATAGGAGCAAAGAATCCAATTACTTCACTGAAATTTCAGTGATTCAAGACAAGTGGTTCATTAAATACATGTATGTTAAGAATTGAGATACATGTCTTGAGTCACTGAAATTCCAGTGTAAACTGGATTCCTTGTCCCTATAATATACATAACTTTTGTTAGCAGTGTGTTATTATTTTTTGAGAAAAATGCAAAAATAGTCACAAATTTACCAAGGGGTGTAGTACCACCTTAACCATGTTTTATTGTTCGTCTGCAATAGAAACAATAATTATGTGGTGAAAGTTTCCGGTTCTGCCAAGGCGCTGACGGTCGACCTGAGGTTGAATTTTGAAGCTATCCCTTAAGCCACTCCTGTCTGACACCCTGTGACTCTTTGAAAACAGTTCATCATTGGAATGAACCACAGCTTGTGCATGGCATACCAGCAGTGGATTGCAATACATTGTAACATTTACAACGCATCATAAACTTTTCCATTGCAAGTTCTAAAGCCATCATAACACTTTCATCGTCGTTGGGCAGGGAAAATATTCTTTATACATGTGGCCCTTGAACATGTTTAATACAAAACTGCCTAGAGGTTTATAGGCGGTTTGACTTTAAACATGTTCAGGGCCAATGACACATAATAGGTTTTTCCTGCCTAATGACGTTGTGTTTGTTAGGAGTTACGATGGTTCTGGACGTATGATGGGTTAATGGACTTACGATGCATTGTAAGTATTAGTGAAATCCACCCGGATTGTACAACTGCTTTTCTTATTAGTTGCCTTTATATGTGTTCCTTCCGCTTTGCAAATGAAGACGAGCGGGACAAACTATTTTAATTCCCAGACCAGGGTCTTAGCTAGAAATTGAGGGTTGCCTGTCATTTGAATAAAATTGCCTGTCCTAATTTGACCTTTAAAATATTTACCAGACCTCAATAGCCCATTGGGGGGTTCAAAGAGTTCAAATAGGTGCTGATATGGCCTTGTTCTACAAATTGGGTCTAATAAAAAGGTCAATTAGCTTCTCAAAACATACATTTTATAATATAACACCTGTCAAAGGCATTAATTTTGCCCGTCCCAGGAGCAAACTCCCCGTCTAGAATGACGGCCTGACGGGTGGCTAGCTAAGACCCTGTCCCAGACCAAAATAAATTAACCCTGATTGTAAAACGACAACTTCCAGTGCAGACTGGCATCAAAGAAATTTGATTCAGTTTGTGCAGGTTTGCAGTACCTCTATACTGTATGGACATATGTCCTGCTAGTATGTAACTCCACAATATATACCGTAGTAGGCCTACCTTTTGAGTGCTGTTGGAAATGAAATTTTGTAAAAAATCAAATTTATCGTTATTTTATTTATAGATTTAGAACTAAGTACCATGTTGTTTGACCCGGACCTGGATAGAATTCTCCCGACCGTAGAAAAAATAACCTGACCCGGAGTCCGGTTTGGTCCAGACAGGGTTGTAGCTAGCCCAAGTTGAGTGCCGGCTAATTAGAGTGCTGTCTTGGGATTCAATCTTTTTAGTGAACATGAGGGATTCGGGAATAGGCTACACTACAGGGTTATCACCCTCCAAAAAAATTTAGGTTTTTGGGTCTTTTTATGATAAAAAATCATTATTTTGTTAATGTTTTTCCGCTTGGCCAGCATCAGTACTGGGTACACCTGACCAGCGTGGAGCTACAACCCTGGGTCCGGTACGCAAGCCTTGAAGTAAGCAGGCGCTGGGAGCAAATTTGGCCTTGTAAAGCCACCAATTGCTCCTGGTCGTTGTAAAATTCACATGAACAAGGAGCGATTTTCTAAAACAAATTGCTCCCGGTTCCAGTTTTGCACTTGATGCAGTAGTGCTGGTATGCTCTATTGTATGCAGAAAAGAATTTACTATTTGAAATTACATTAAATTGGCTCCTGTTATTTCAGAAATTGCTCCTGGTTCTTGTAAAATCATAGTGAACCAGGAGCAATGTTCAAAAACAAATTGTGCCTGGTTCCACTGGATCCGCTAATTTCAAGGCTTGCTAGTCCAGGGTGCTATGATTCCCGCTCGTCTTTATTTGATAGTGTCCTCTTATTATAGTTTGCATGCATGTGTTTGATGTTGATGCATGTATATCTTTCTGTGCATTATTTACCCTATATTGTCTCAGGCTATATCCAATCAACCGCCACCAACACATCCATCTCAGCTGGTCAACAGCCTTGGCAACATGTCAACACCTTGTGTTGACAGCATTGGGTTGGATTCCAACGATTCGTTTGCATCTTGCAGCTCGCTTCTCTCGCCTCTTTCGTTTACTTATTCTCCTGTACAGGTAGATACTAGATCATTTCTCCACGTTCTTACAAGCACTAAAATAAATGTGTTTAAAAAAATTCACATGCTAATATAAGCATCCAGCTAGCGTGTATTGTTTTGAACAATGTCCGGTGCGCACGCATGCCGACTTGGTCATACTACGCCTAAAAGGAATTTGGCATTTTTACCTTAGAAATGCCTATGGGGCAGCCATTGTGCCTGCTGTTTAGAAGTTTTTGTTTAATTAGAAAACGGAAAACAACACAGAATTTTAAGGGGGATTTTGTGAAAAAAAAGTTAAGATTTTTCTACCACTGGAAACCTGGCTACATAATGTTTTAAAATGTACAAAATAATTCTTGCCGATTAATTCGTTTGGCATTTAGCAAAAATATTGTGAAATTTGAATTATGTTCTGGTACACCAGAATGAAATTGCAACGCATTAAAATGTATTTACACAACTCGCAAACGCAATATAAATCGGAATCAACTGAAATTTTGGGAACAACCTTTTTTCATGGATATCTACTGAAAAATGTCATAAAAAGAAGATGCTAGGATCACGAAATACTCCTTTAATTAAAAAACTTGGGTCTCTACAATTAAGGTACATGTATGTTTTTAATTCAGGCCCATTGTGTCAGGTACAGGGTACATTTGGCAGGTTTTAGGAACTGTTAATCGGCATTATGGAAAAAAAAATGTACATTAATGATCTATTGCTTGCTACATTGTACACTATACACCACACACCAATTGCTGATTTTGTAATTCAATGTAATTTATACCCACACATGTATCATATTGCAAGAATTGGTGTCTGCTCAAATGAGATTAGTCTGGTGGCCACAGCTTGGTTTATTAATTAAATCATCTCGGTTATTTGCATGTCTGTTCATCTGAGCCAACAGAATGCAGATCATATGCAAAGTGATGTGTAATATATTTACAAGGATAGCTGTTCCCCACCCCCACTGAAAGCATGCACACACACCCGACTGGGGGTAGTTTGGCCCTATACCCCTAAACTGCCGATATTGTAATATCACATTTTTGTGTGATATTGCGATCTATATAGCTTGTCCAGCAAACTTGGTACTTTAAACCAACTAACCCAATTTCTGTATGTTTAAAAATTTTTTTAATACATTTAGGTAAAAAAATGATAAAATGTTTTGGAGCTTGCAGAGATTTCAAAATCTAATGCAGAATGCATTTTCCCTTCCAACCCCATCTCCCACCTCAACTCATATTCGAAACATGAAAAATTTCACTTACATTCTGATACACATAATGAAAAATATTTTCATTAAAAAAAATGGGCCTGGGTAAACCAATTTAATTGACAAAAAACAAATGCACACGGCAGTTGCTGCTCCGATACATCCCTTTGTGCTAATAAGTGGGGGAAATGGTTATAATTATTAGTAAATTATGAAATATTTTATGAATCAAGAAATTCTTGTAGGTGGTTCACATGAAGCCAGATTGATACAAATGTAAAATCATCATGCTGACATAACGTCATATATATATCAAGTGTTTTATCATGTAATGCATGACTGCTTCATAAACCAGGTGGTCGTGTCATGAAACGATCAGATTCCATATTCTTGCAGAGAAGCCATCTTAAATTTCCATTAAATCAAGAATATGGTGTGGATATTTGATCGTACAAAGCAATATATTATCAAATTAGATTTGAAAATCACTGGTAGAATGTAGGGTTTAAATCTTTTTGAGATGGTTATTTTGAGGAGAGTTGGCAGTCCTTCCCTTGTTTTATACAGATGAGTGGATACCATATTTCCTCGAATAGTCGCTCCTCTTCCAATAAACGCCCCCAGCAGTTTTTGTGATGAAAATAACCCTCAAACTTAAGCCTCCCTCTGAACAAAGGCCCAATTTTACATGTTTTACACTGCAATACTACGAATTTCACCTGAAAAGTTCATGAAAAACAGTTTGTAAAATCTCATAACACTTACATTTTTCAATGGCCGCGACTGAGTAGCCATCAGAGTCTGATCAAAAAATGTCCTATACCTTATGGTTATGAAACAAATTTTCACTCAACCATGAAGTGATGATCTATAATTATGTGGAAAATACAAAATATGATTCTTGATCGACGAAATAAATCTGTGCTGCTAGTAGTATCATGATTACAATATAATGTACAACATGCTGACATAGCCTATCAAACATGTTATACATCTAGTATTATCATGATTACAACATAATGTACAACATGCTGATATAGCCTATCAAACATGTTATACATCTGTTGATGGTTCCCCACCTGGTTTCAGGCATTTTTGGCAAGAAGTGTTTTAGGCCTATTATTGCTATAATACATGTACCTTCAATCCACAAATTTGGACCTAACATAACATCTATGGGCAGGAATAACCTCCTAGTTGTGTTTTTGGCCCCTGCACATGTTTAAAGCAAAATCAACCTATAGGAGGTTTTGCTTTAAACATGTTCAGAGGCCATCATTACGTTCTTGCTCTCTTTCAGCCGACGTCAGAGGACATATCAAAACCAGCAGCGCAACCATCCAGACCAAACTCAAACCAAAGCACGAGTGCCACCACCACCATGACCCCTACCACCAGCACCAGTGTCGCGGCAAGTTCGCCCTCGCTGTCCAAAAGCACAACGACTAAAGCTTCAACGCCTGCTCAGACAACGAGTGTGACGTCGGCCACAAGTCAGTTGCATGGAGGCGTCACTGTGGTTCCTAACATTGGCGTGGTGCCAGTTGCATTATCTCCCGCACCTGTTGCGGGCGCTACTATACAGCAGCCAGGGGCACCTGGGGTGGTCACTGTGAACGCTGGAGGTAAGATTTACGTTTGATTTTAACTGAGATAAATGTCACATGTTGTATTTGACCCTGTAAGTTCAGGGTTCAATGACTATGTGGTTTGCAACTTGCTGGAGTATTTTTGGCTTGGTAAAAAGATTTTAATTTAACTGATAACATGAATTAATGTCATATTTCCACTCTCCCTATGGTGTGCTAGAATTGGGCAGATGTACCATGACAGTGCTCCTTCCTTTGGAGGGGGTGAAGCTGTCAGTCCCATGTACATGAAAACCAATTTCAAGCATAATGCAAACACAGCAGTTAAGGGTAGACGAGGTATTGTTGGTCGAAGCAACCTAAAAATCGATTTTCATTGTCTAGATCAATATATTATTGAAAAATAACACCTTGATGTTTTGCAAAAGTTCATTCTACAAATCGTATACTTTGCAAACTTGCTTAATTTATTGTGGCTAATGAGTTATGTACGTTTTACAAAAGTGTTGTTGTTTCAGCCCTCTTTACAACGTAACTCAAGAACCGCAGACCTATAAAAGTATATCTGTGATATTTTAATTCTTCTACACACTCGCTATGAATTGAGCAATGCAGTTTTTACCAAAGCTCACTACCATTCGTAAGATGCTGTGAACTACCAAATCACAACAGTTTAAAATAATTAATAACCTTAAGGGGGTACTACACCCCTGGCCAATTTTGTGCCTATTTTTGCAATTTTCTCAAAAATTATAGCACATTGGTGACAAGTAAGATATGTATATTATAGGGGCAAGACCTACAACTACTGTACTGAAAATACAGCAACACAAAGCAAGTAGTTATTGATTTATTGATCAAATATTGGTTTTCCCTCATTCTTGACTGTAACTCCACAACTGTTGGCTGTGCTGAAATAAAATTTCCAGTGCAGTAGTTGTAGTTCTTGCCCCTATAATATACATATCTTACTTGTCCCCAATGCGCCATAATTTGTGAGAAAAATGCAAAAATAGGCACAAAATTGGGCAGGGGTGTAGTACCCCTTAAGATATGTTATTAAGATTACACATCAGTTAAAAACAACTAAGCATATAGCATGAAATCCATGAAGAAGAAATAACAACCCAGCAAACACAAGAATGTTTTAAAACTTTAACATGATATAAACATGTTTTGGTTTTGGTCAAAACGTTGTAATAATATTTAAATGCCGGGTTATATAAAGGTCGTGAAAACATTTTAAAATGTTTAAAATACTACAATAACATTTTTAAAATGTTTTTTGGCAAAGATTTTTGCAAAATGTTGTTTTCCTTATTTCTGGCATTTATGGTGAGTGAATATACATTATGCATAATGTTAAACTATTATAATTATTTGTATGTAATTTCTAAAATTATTATTATTATTTTTTTTTATATTTTTTTTCACTTTTTGTGCAGGTAATCCATAACCTGGAGGCCCTCAATCGGTCATCATTCGTAATATCGGCTCAGGCGGTTGCTCTGGACAGAATCTGGTTATCACCATCAACCAAGGCTCCAATACCATGCCCACGCAGGTGGTCATCACACCTGAAGTCGTCCAGGGATGTACCCACGGGGTGGTCCAACAGCAATCTCTCCCTGGGTGGTCCAACAGCAACCCCTCCCTGGGGTTGTCCAACAACAACAACAACAGCCCCACCCAGGAGTTGTCCAATCGCAACAACATATCATACAGCAGCCTCAGGTGCAGATCATCGGAAACGGAGTCCAGCGAGGCGGCGGGGTGACAACTTTGCCGCAGAGGGTCATACAAACGGAGGCACAACAACCACAGATACAATTAATAACAAACTCGGGACAGGTGGCTGGTACAGGGGTAGTCCCTCCTCCACAAAGATCGGGTTTAGTGTTGAATGGTACAAATTCAGGAGCGGCGGCACAATCCACCTCTCAAACAATAGCAGCAACACCACAGAGTTCTGTGCAAAGAGTGATACAGGTACCTGCTGTAGCAGGGAATACACCTGGGACGGGTCAGGTAATGCAGCCAACTGTCGTACAACAGAATCCAATGGACATGATCGAAGTGCCACTGGCGCAGGTTCTAACCAAGGGCGCTGCCGGGAACGTCCACGCCACTGATCGCCCGCAGGGCATAATGACGGCTTTTCCTTCTCCAGCTGTTCTGCAATCCATCATGCAGATGGTTGCGGTGCCGCAGCAAGCAGTTTCTTCCAAAAATAACCCCTCTGCTTCGCCGCCGCCCGTAGTCGTCCAACAAGACGACATGCTCCAGCAGCAACAGCAGCAAACGGTTGACAACAGCGCCCAGCAGGACTTGCCGAGCAATCAGTTCGAAACACCGCCAAACATGGCAGCGCAGGTTAACAGTGAAACAATGGCATTGGCCACATCGATGGCCGATCAGATCATCGAGAATCTGTTGCAGTCCGCCGCGACGGTGTCCACCAAAGCCGACGAAGCTGCTGACTGTGGAACCTGTTGCTCTCGTTGCAAATGTACGTGCAACTGCGAGTGTACATCGAAGAAACATCCGAGTACTACAACTCATCTAGAAATGAACACACCCACTTTTGATGTTTCGAGTCCGCCAAGTTTTTCATGAGTAATGTTATATATATATAATATAATTAGTAGCAAAGTCCACCAAGTTGTTCATGAGCCTGCTAATGCATGGATGGCATACTTGCTTCACTGTTGGATATCCACATAAATTGATATTTAGGAGGAAGTCTACCCTCCCATGTCAAAAGCCCGGGGGAGGGGGTGGGGGCTACTCTCTTTACCTTGCACTATAGGTAAGTGACACCCTCAAGACTCCCTTTTCCAAGATTTTTTTTTTGCGTTCTGGAGACCCCATCAATTTCTTTTTCCATATTGCGGAGACATCCCATTTGTGACCATCCACGACGAATCCAGTGCAAAGTCACACTTTTGTGTATCTTGGGTTGACATCTCTATTAAACAAGATTTAAATTGATATATCACTTGTCATACCTGCTTGGGAAATAGGAAATAACTGCTCAAAAATTTGCTCTTGAAATTCCTTTATTTTCTATTGATTTGCTTATTGGTCCATGGGGCGACTACACTGGGTTTGTGGTGGATGGTAACATTTGAAGTTCCCTGAGACTGGTATTTTTATCCTTGGCTTTTATTATATAGAAGATGATGTGTTTTGTCTTGGAAGCAGACAGAGTATCTTCCTCCCAAATATAAATGGGCTATTCCAGTTAAAACCCATACACCTCCAATGGAAGACATGACCTTAATCTCCCGCACAGGGTGTGTAGGTTTCATATGGAGTCATCCCATCATTATGACTCACTCTGTATGTTTACGCACTTAGTGTTTTAGGGATAATTATTGATCCAGAAAGGCCAGTAATAATTGATCCAGGCTGAAAAAAGGCAGGTTTTTTTATTTTGCTATCCCACCACATTCAAGGGAGATGTCCCAATTTCATCACATTTTATATCCACTTTGGTTAAAGCAATATTATAACATTATCATACAAAATAGATTAGCATTTCTTTGACATAAAATGTTAGTTTTTACTGTCAGATATATCCCCTTTTATTTTGAGCCGAACAACTCCGGCAAAGCAAAGAAAATGGGAATTTACTACCAGCGCCAGATGTCGCCAATACGTACCACTCCTTCGGTCATGTTATGGTACGACCCTTTGTTGTGTAGGTCACCGTCCCGCACTGTGTGTTATGAACATCGTGTATGCGTTCGACTAATAATTCCATCGTAATAATAAGACGCGCGCCGGTTCCTGCGCTTTATTCAAAATATCGGATTTTGACAAAACTACAGCACCTAGAGTCTTGATTTTTGCAGGGTATATTGGTTTAATAAAGTACAATATAATTGTGTAAAAAAATGAATTTTAAAAAATCAGTGAGGGCGTCCTCAACAGCAAATGTTATAATATGGCTTTAAACGGCCTTTACTACCATTTATGTCAGTATTACCTACCCTTTTGATACAAGCGCCAAAAAAGTATATTACCATCCCTTTTGATATGAGAGCCACAAAAAGTGTATTTGAAGCTGGGAGACCCACAGGATATGCTGTGGAGGCCTAGTCTATCATGTAAACCAGGGGTACTCAATTTGCCCGCAGGCCACGGAGGGCCAATCAAATGTCAAAAATCAGAGGGCCAAATATACATTGTTTTGCTTTGTTTACTGTAGACTTTAGAGCTGTGTGCTGCACAAGGGCTAATCACCATTAATCCACGGGCCGGATCTGGCCTGCAGGCTGTCTATTGAGAACCTCTGGTGCAAACTTCGCTGTCGAAGTGATGATGTAACAGGATTAATTGCCATAACAATTAGATGAATACAATTTTTGAATAGATCGCTCTGTACTACAACGGTCACACGGTACGTACCTGTGCATTGAACCCTAAATGTCAAAGAAATGCTACTCACTCACACCTGTAAGATTAGAATCTTTGAAAAGAGCAGTATTGTATTCAATCTATGATTGCAGACATGCACAGGTGATCAGTGCAACCTGCTTGTAGTGCAAGGGGATCTATTCAAATATTGTATTCATCTATTGCTATGGTATCGTAGTTAATCCAATTATTACATAACTTCAACAGCGAATGATGTCTCCACTCCAGCATAATGTGCCAATATTGTTTGTTTTAACTTTTTTAAGACAATCAAAGAACTCCAAGAAGAAAGTTTCTGGTGCCAACACTGCTGTAAAATGCTCCTTATTTTATGAAAGTATCCACATGTCGTCGTTGGGCAGGAAAAAACCTCCTATGTGTCATTGGCCCCTGAACATGTTTTAAGCAAAACCGCATATATCTTAAGCTTAACGTTAAAAAGTGAGCTGTTGTAAACTGCTTATCCACAAAAATAGCCTGTTAAGTAAAATTTCAAAGTTTTAGGGTCCTGAGCTTTCGATCCTAGCAGGATCTTTATCAAAGGCCTTTGATAAAGATCCTGCTAGGATCGAAAGCTCAGGACCCTAAAACTTTTATATTTTAAGCTGTTGGTAGTATTGGCAGTTTTGTTTTAAACATGTTCAGGGGCCACAAGCACATAGGAGGTTTTCCTGCCCAACGACGTCGTTTATGAGTATGTATATATACCAGTATAATACCTTCAGGTATTAGTTGTATGTATATAAGAGGAGATTATATTACAGAGATTAACTATGATAATTATCATTATATAGAAGTCAGTATATTATTATTTAAATTTCAAAAACCCAGATTATGTTGCTTGTAAGTACCGTATTATGTTTTGCTATATTATTATTGTTGATTTCTACATATCATTGAACAACTCGAGGGTTCAGAACCAGAAATACGTAACTCACTATTACCAGCTCTCACAAAATGAGCATAAAGTTGGCTCCTTGCTTTGGTCATTTGTTTTGTATTGAATTTTGTCATGATTAATGCACTGTATCGTCTATAGCGACTTTATGCTCATTTTGTAGGAGCAGGTGTTTGTGAGTTGAGGCTTTCTGGCTCTCAACCCTCGAACTGAAGTTAATCAAGTTACATATTGTTATATATTATTAGAAACACTGCTGTACTTATAGAAACACTGCTGTACAAAGCACAAAGCAGCATACAAGAAACACTTACAATAATGAAATGAAGCCAATTTTCAAATGAGTGAATGAATGAATTATTAATTAATTAGTTTCTATAATCAAAAACAAGCAAAATACATTGAAATCGCAAAATCACACATCGAAACATGAAATGATACAAAGACAAGAGGAGATGGTCGAAAGGCCAATAATTATACAGCATTGATCATCTCCTCACAGAATTAATTTAAGGAAAACAAAGCAAACATTAGAGAAATATCAAGACAGCACTGCAAAGATGGGTAAAGAAAGTCTTGAAGATGCGCTTGAACTCCGAACTCCGATGACACCAACCTCAACTCTCTCTGACCACAGGGAGCCGATTCCTAAGTTGTGGAGCCCCTATGGCAAATGAAGCATCCCAGCCTCGAAATGTGTTTGAAACACACAAAGGCGAGTCCGATCAGATGAGCAGCGAAGTGAAGGTCTGAGACCAAGCGCATGACTGCTGTTATGTAATTAACCCCATGAGAACTACCTGCCGATTGGACAAAAAGAAGTTTTCATTATCGTTAGATGTTAGATCGGCAGGTAGTGCTCAGGGGGTTAAATCAAATCAATCAAGTAGTCGGGATCTTTAGCATTGTTGCGTTCGAAAATATACAGAAACAGTATTTTGCATTCTCATTTTCTAATTCCTTAGATACCGGTATTCAACTGTATTCAACTGTTGATCAGGCTCTGGAAATAAAGGTCCGTTCTTACAATGCCACAATTGCTTTGAGGTGCATTGCTGATATATCAATTAATTTTGCCTCAACTCAACGCAACTTGTCGCATTTCCAAGTTAAAATGTATTCAACTTTATTGCGATACCACAATGCAGTATTTTGCAGTACAATGCAGTGCGGCACCGCAGCGCACCGCAAAGCAATTGCGGCATAGTTTCAACAGACCTTTAGGCTGCTGCCCTATAGTGCCCACCCAATTCATCATATTATTTGACTGTATGAAAACTTGCAATATGAGACCTAGCTTGTCCCACAAAATGAAGGGAAAGTTGCTACTTGCACATTTTCATTCTGAGGTCTGTCCAGATACACAATATCTGGATCATCAGCTTTTAATGATATCAAACTTATCAGGGTTGCTCTCTAACTTTTGGTGTTCAAAAGTATGTATTTTTTTAAATGAAGGTTTCTATTGTTTTCTGACAACGAACCATATCTCCTTTTCTTTCCTGGCAACTTTCGGCTCATTTTGTGAGAACAGGTCTCATGTTAAATAAAGAAAATAACCTCTCTAGTTTTCATATGACCTGTTTATATGGTCTCTCAGTCAAGAATTCAAACAAAACCAGAATCGGTCAATTGATTCAGCGAGAATTTATTCAACATATTGTGTCTAAAAAAACTCAAGAAAACCTAAGAAAAAGGGAATTAAAGTTTTCCATATCTAGAGTTGACATTAGACAAAAAAAAAAAGATTGTTTGCTTGTCCTCCACCGACCAACCCTAATCTGGAAAATCTGGAAAAAGGTTTTTTTTTCTTTCAACATTTTTGACATCCTGAAAAGTTTTTGTTACAGTTTATACACACTTCTAAACTGTTTTAAATGAAGTGGTATACAGTTTTTTTAGAGAAATATCCCAATTCACGACTATTTGGGCTACCGTATTTAAATCAAATAAACGCCCTGGGCGTTACATTTTCCCAAGGGGGGCGATTAGAGGTCATTTTAGCACGACAATTCCGTTAAAATCATTAGGTAAGCTTAACGCTAAAATGACGAACTATGAACTTTTGACACTGACTTTTGGTTCACTTCCGGTTTGCCGATGCAGATTTTCGCCATTTATTGCTGCTATTATCAACCATGTGAGCAACTTGGTAAGCTTACTACACAAGATAGCATGGAAATATCAGAATTTTTGAAACATCTTGGTTGAAAAAAGTGGTGGGGGGGCGTTTATTTGAGGGGGCGACTATTTGACGAAATACGGTATTTATTTTAAAGCTAATTAAAGGCATACAGTCATGTTTAGGCTATGACCTTTAAAAAAATTATTTTAAAAAAAATGTCAAAAATGCGACTTGTTCATGGTTTTGTCAGAACGGGTTACATATTCTGATTTGTCATAAGAATTATGGTAAATACCGATTTGTATGTTGGAAATATAATAATTGCATTTCATATTGAAAGATACATGTATATAGGAATATGTGTGCATTCATATCAAAAGGATGCACTTGTTGGCTGCTACATGTGTCTCTTTTTAAATAATAGTTAGTAATAAATACCAGACTCATCCTAAGTGGAGGTCATTTCAAGTCATATGGTTTAGGAATACAGAGAACATTCCTAAACCATGTGACTTGGGGATGATTTAAAGTGACCTCCACTTGAAATGAGACTGGTATTTATTCCCAGCTATTATGTGTAAAAAGAGACACATGTAGCAACCAACAAGTGCATCATTTTGATATGGATGTACACATATATGAAAAGGAAAGAGTGTTTGTATAAACTGTTGTAATGACGACAATAAGCATGTTTCCCACTGTTGGTTCAGGTTTTGAGATGACATAGTCCAGGCATGAGAATTTTCAGTTTAAAAACTGAATTCAGTTTTTTTTATAGTTAAAATTTCCGCAACTTTATTTAATTTCAGCCCGTTTTTGGTACTTTTTGCCCAATTTCACGCACAGTTTCAGTTTTTTCAGTTTTTTTTAGGAAGGTGTAGTCTCATGCCTGATAGTTATAGTCATGCAGTGGTTGATTGAGGCCCTACAGTTTTTGGCAGAGAAGAACAGTACAAAGCCTAAAACATGGAAATGGGGTTCTGATTGGCTGAATTAATCGTCTGACATGACATTCATAGCATCAGATTGATAATCTGATTGGCCGATTATATGTCAAAAGTCAAAACATTGGTTGGCACAGATCGGTGCCCTTGAAGGAACACAAAGCTCTGTATGTCGCTCATTCTGAGCAAGGGACTGCTGTTCTTCTCTGATACCAAGTGAAGCCAGCCACTCCTTGACCCAGTTACACTTGAATTTAGTGGCATAGCTGGGGGAGTGTATAGGGATGTGCTACCCGAAAAGGTCCATTTTTTCACAAAAAATGCCTATATGGGTCCATGTGGCATGATGTGGGGTATCCATACCAAACAATTATTTTTTCCACAACACTACATTGTGAAAGCTGTTATGCAACCTTATACAATGTAATTATGAAGTATTTTGTTTATCAAATGTGTAGCATTGTAGTAACCAGTGCAACTATGCCCTGACCAAAACTTTAATTTTTTACGGAAACATGCTTGTGAAAATGGGAATATGATTCTGATACTGCATGATAAAAATGGAATCTGTGTTTGTCTTGAGAATACTGAAGTGTACAACTGCTGAAATCAATATGTTTATAAGAGTATAATGTATAAACATACATTTGTATTATGTAAATGAGCAATGGCTGAGAGTTTGTATTATTTTATATATTATGAGATATTGTTATGTAATAATTTCATGATAAACAGTGTTGTTGGTTTTTTTCTGGGGGTGAACATTGTTACCTGATTATTTTATCGTTCCCTTGACCCTTGTACTCCTTAGCATACTTGCAACCCTAGGACATTTGAATGCCTGAGTGGAAGAAGGGCCCAACTCCATTTTACAAATGAGTTTATCATGTTTTAAAAGGCCTGTACCGTTGCCATTGCAACATACATGTATATCTTATATGTTATAATGTATGTTCATGTACAGGTACTAAAGGTCCCCTCAAGCAGGTTGTAGCTAGCAGAAATTGAGTGCCGGGCGGCAATTTATAGAATTTGCTTGATTTAGCATGGTTCCAACAAAAGGATAAAGTTGGCAAAAATACACATGTTTTTTTTAGTTTGAGTGGTGGGCTCTAGCATCAAAATGAACCTTCAGTGGTGGTTTCCAGAAGTGAGTGGTACCGCCCACTGCTGCCCACCGTAGCTACAACCCTGCCCTCAAGATGAACACAGTCTGTCACTTAAAACTATTCCAAATATTGTGTTGTTTGTTTTGATATATCTCAAAAAAAGTGTTGATGTAGTCTGAGACAAGATTCAGGATGGAGTTGGGCCCTTCTTCCACTCAGGTATTCATTTATATTATAGACTGTTTTCTAGTGATGTCAGGTACTGTGTTCCAATTAATCGATATCGAAAATGGGACCACATTAACAGTGTCGTTGGACCATACATTGTGCACAAAATATTATATATAGACGAGGTGACAGTAATGCTTATAAAACAAAGGTAAGCAACTGGTGTATATCGATGTGCCTACAGTGGGAATGACCACTACACTGTTCAATATATGTGACGTGATCAAGCAAAATCAGTCGGAAGGCAGAAATATTGATTTTTGAGATATAGTCAAACAAAGGAAGTATTTCCTATTGTTTCCTTTTGTTTATGGAGTTTTCTGCAAAATGTAGCTTTGCAAATGCTGTTTACAATCCTATAAGAAACTGAAAATTGAATATGTCCGACTGCGGACTGATTTTGCTTGGATCATAACATATTAGCATTATTGCCCTTTATCTGATTTGGGACAATGGCTGAAGAACAATTGAACATAGAACAATGGGCTTTTCCAGTTGATCCTATGGAAGACATGAGAGTGAATTTCAAATGAGGTATACATGTAGGGGTGCCTCCATTTGAAATCTACACCCCCTGTGCAGGAGATTAAGGTGGTATTGGATGCATTTTCTAGAAATAAGGAAATGCTTTGAGCATGTTTTAAACAGATTAATTGAGTAGGGTATTTGAAAAAAGTACACTGATCAATATGCCTTTTGTTTGAAGCAAATCGGACATACGGTTTCTATACTACATCAAATTATATTTTCTTTGTATCTTATTGTTTTTATCAATAATCAATATAGTTAATGAGCTAAAAGACTGTAAAGGCTCATTAATATGTAATTTTTGCCAATATTTTGCTAAAAATCAATGCATAAATGTTCATGGTACTTTTATTTTGCATACTTTTGCCCTGAAACTTGGTCAAAGTGTTTCTAATATGTTCTAATGTATTATATAGTGAAGCCGCCCCTCATTTGCATATTTGCATAATTAATGAGCTAATTTGCATAAATGTTGATTAATTATGCAAATTAGGGCGGCTAGCTCATTAATTATGCATAAATTATCTGGAAGTCATTAGGAACACTTTGACCAAGTTTGAAACCAATATTCTGTTAAATAAAAATGTTATGAACATTTATGCATTGGATTTTAGCAAAATATTGGCCAAAATTACATATTAATGAGCACTTTCAAGTCATATTAGCTCATTAACTGTATTGATTATTGATAAAAACAATACAATACAAAGACATTTAAAATGTATGTATTATGAAAACCGTATGTCCGATTAGCTTCAAACAAAAGGCATATGGATCAGTGTTCTCTGCCCTACTCAATTAATATGTTTAAACCATAAATAGAGCACTTCCAAAATGGGTCCAGAACCACCTTAAGGTCATGTCTTCCATAGGGAGTGAATGGATTTCAACTGGAATATATAGCCCATTGGCAACTGCCGGCCTAATGTTTGCTATCGTGTCACCTCGTCTAAACAGCGCTTATTTTCTTTTGTTACCTTCACCTTGAGTTTCACAATAATTATACAACTTGCTTTAATTTTATCCTACACAATGCAATTTTAGAAATGTAAAAATGTTGCTACTTCTCAGCAAACACACAACGTTTTACAGAAAAGGTGTTTTTATGTCGGGTTATATAAAGGTTATAAAAATGTTTTAATAACATCCATAAAACATTTGTGAAAATGTGATGCGTAATGTTATTTAACTGTTGACAAAATATTTTGCAAAAATGTATGCCCCAAATATTTTACAATAACGTTTTAAAACGTATTTACAGAGATGCCAACCCTCCCTGTTTTATAGGGAGACTCCCTATTTTTGTAAACATTTTTGTCCATTTTGACACCCAAATTTAACATTCTCCCTATTTCTGGCAAGTTTTGTGCCTTTGAAATTGCATGTAATTTCGAAAACCTCCCTATTTGTTCGAATCCTCCCTATTTTCTGGATGTTAATGTTGGAATCTCTGTATTTATGATCTTTGTATAACCCGACACATACATGTTATTGAAACATTTTGAATAAACATTTTAAGAACATTTTTGTGCTTGCTGGGTTGATAATTTCAAATCTTTGTTTTTATTTATTACATATTTGTGATGACACTGCGGATGTTATTCAGACCCTGTAATTGTCAAAATACGTAGCAACATTTATAGCAGGAAACAGTGATTTTGCACATCAGCAAGGGTTTAAGCATAATTTGCAATTTGCATAACTTGCATGACACTTTTAACAGAGGTTTTTTTGGCAAGTGCCCGTGACCCCTTTTGGAAGAGGCTGTGACCCCAAAATGGTTGCGGCCCACAGTTTGGGACAGCTGCTGTAATGGAGGCACAGTTATTGAGTGATTTGTGTTTAAGGGGGTACTACACCCCTGGCCAATTTTGTGCCTATTTTTGCATTTTTCTCAAAAATTATAGCGCATTAATGACAAGTAAGATATGTATATTATAGGGGCAAGGACTACAATTACTGCACTGGAAATTTTATTTCAGCACAGACAACAGTTGTGGAGTTACAGTCAAAAATGAGGGAAAACCAATATTTGATCAATAAATCAATAACCACTTGTCTTGGGTCACTGACATTTCAGTGTAGTAACTGGATGCCTTGCCCCTATAATATACATAACTTTTGTTATGAGTGTGTTATTAGTTTGTAAGAAAAATGCAAAAATAGTCACAAATTTATCAAGGGGTGTAGTACCACCTTAATATTTTAATTTACGAATCATCAAGTTGTAATGGGCCCAGGTTTTAAGACATTTTGTCCAAATGAAATGTTTTAGAATGTGATAGTGTATATTATAATCATATTACAATAGTATGTAATGTTTGTCTTTCATATTGAAAGTGTTGTAAATTTAGGGGCCAAACCAAAAGATACATGAAACCCTATAAGCTAACTTTCATAGTAGACCCCCTCCCTCATCGGTATCGAAACTGAAAGTGGGTCAAAATATCATTGATCCTCCCTCCCTCCATACCTCCCTCCCTCCCACACTCCCCTTCTCTCCCTCTCCCTCCCTCCCTTCCTCCCTCCCTCCCTCCCTTCCTCCCTCATGAAACTAGTTTCATTCAGACACTTCATTTATCTTTTGGTTTGGTCCCATATCCAAAAGCTTTAAAAAGCGCACCCGTAGGGCTTCCCCTGCAATGAACAAAGCGGGCAACAAAGAGGACACGTCAAATCAACCCACCCAAGCAGTTCCATATACAGAGGAGGGGCAATGTGAGGTTACCCAATTTAGGTTTATTTAGATTTTCTACACTTCTAAAACAAGGTTGCTTCCTGTATGGATGATATGACAAAACCAAACATCATAATCATAATCATTCGGGGAATTTTATTTGATTTTTTTATACAAAATATTATTTTCTCTGTTCAGATTAAATCCATACACCCCTTACGGAAGACACAACCTTAATCTTCCACACAGGGAGAGTGTAAATTTGAATGGGGTTACATGAGTGGGTGGGTGTCTCTTGTACTGTGTGGAAGATTACGGTCATGTCTTCCATGTGTGGATTTCAACTGGAATAGTCCAAGGTGAAAACTGTTTTATTATAGTGTATCTTAATAAAAAAATATAATCACAATTGTTTTTGCCAAGGCATTACCAAAAAAACAAAATGAAACTGTAATGTGTGTGAAACTTGCAGGAAACATCATCATTTCAACACAGCCTTTATCAGGCAGGGGGGGGCATGGTGGCTTTTACTGGGCTAGCGAGCTTCAATTAATACCTGGCAGATATTAACCAGAATTGCCATGTAAGACAACGTTCAAGGGTGGCTGGCAAAATTTGACACAAATCGTGACAAGTAAGCTGAACTTACGAAAAGGGCATAAAAATCAGGGCTGCTAACAGGGAGGGGCAAGGTGGGTGCTCCATTTTCCCCCTGGCTATGCCACTGGTGGGAAACCATGAATACATGTTTTCATCTTGGGAAAAAACAACTCAACTAGTGCCAAAGGTTGAAGTGTTTCCATATAAATGAAGTGGATATGAGTTTTTTTAAACAGATTCAAATTATTACCTTATTTACATGTATGCCCCAGTTTGAGCACTATATAATTATGGACATGTCAGACAGTACCATATGGACATTATTTTTGGGTCAGTTTTTGATAAAATTCTCTTAAAAAGGGAATTGTTACTGCGCTATCCATGTGTTTTCTCTTCTTCTTTTTTACTTTTTTTATGTGCAATAATGGAATAAGCCCAGACAAATAAGTCTAGATTACTGTAAAATTTAAGGTTCGATCGGAACAAACTAGATTGGTTATCCAGTTGGGGCTCTGTACAGTCTACACTAAATGCCAATATCCGCATCGATGTGGGCTTATGTAATCTAGATCAATGAGGACTTTGTGAACAATTTTTAATTGCTGTAAATGCACATTATGCAACATGTGATGGAAGCATACTACATGTAGCTGTCACTAGGGTTTGAAAGGGGGACCCACTCAGAAAACATTTTCTGGCTTGCTTTACTCACCCCAATTTGACAGCAAATGCAACTTTATTGGCCTATTTTAATTTGTTATAATTGGGGTCAAAATAATCAAAATTTTGAAGAGAGAAGCCTGGCTGTCCTTGCAAGTCACAATGTAGTATAATGTCTCAAGTTGCTTATAGTCAGTGGGCGTGAAAAACCCCCGGTCCCCGCACTCCATGCATCCGCGGGTATTCATGCTCGTCGAAAATTTTGCGAAATAAGGGGTGTTTTCAGATGAAGAAACGCGATTCGCGAAACACACAAAAAAGGGGTGTTTTTTCAAACCATATGTGTTTGCGAAATTGAAAAATAAGGGTATTTACATCGAGCAGCCTACGCGTTTCTGCCAGAAAAGGGTATATTAGAAATATCGTTCGCGTTTAAGCGAAAATATGGGTATTGTCGAAGGGCAAATAATTCGCAAAATCGTTAAAAAAAGGGGTGTTTTTCCCCTAAAAACTTCGCGAAATGAGATGCAAAAGGGGGTGTTTTTAAAGTTCACCGACAAGCATGAATACCCGCGGATGCACGGAGTGCGGGGACCGGGGAAAAACCTCCAAAAACTTTTTTGCCCATGAACATGGATGAAGCAAATCATTCAATATAAAGTCTACACCTACAAGGCTTTATCCATGTTCAAGGGCCAGATTTTTCCCGCCCAGTGACGTTATGTTATGTTAGTCGCAACACGAGACATAAAGTCTTATTCAAATTTCATTTGACAGCTTAACCATCGCGTATACGCGCGCGACGTCAAGCGTGTGCATTGGACCTTGTGCAAATAATACGCACTGGATGGCTAGCAGTACGCTTAATTTGTAAAAGGGAATCTGAATAAGACTTTAGAGGCACACATTTTTGTGTTTTGTGTGGTTAGGTCCCTCATGCCCCTCCCCTACCTCCAAGCCCACCCCCACAATTCCATTGCAAACATTCCCTTCACTCCAGCTTGGGATCTCTTCCCATCCTGTAAGGTCTAGTATGTTTTGAGCTGATTACTTAACATGATTATAATGCTTCATTAATTATTCATGACTAATTTGCATATATTTGAATAATGATGTGTGAATTGAGCTAGTGATGTGTGAAGCCATATTATTGATCACTGAGATATAATGTTGTCAACTTGTTGATTTTATGATGTGTTGAAATAAACAATAATACCATCAATTGACAAATGTAGTACAGACTGATTACTCTTTGCAGGGTCTACATCAAAACTCAACTGGATAGTTGTTCATACACTCTTAATTTTGTGTCACTCATTTTCATAAATAGAATAATTTATTCTTGATCCTGTAACTATTCGTTTTGAAGAGATATACTGTTTATTGTGATTAGGTACATATCACTTTGAACCGACAATCTTATCAAAATGAATAGTTCCTGTTTTATTTTAACAACTATTCAAATTGACAAGATCTCCAACTCATTATTTGATAAGATTACCCTTTTCATTTTGATATGATTCTGTTATGTTTCCCTCTGACAAGACAAACTTTTCAAATTTGATTTTTGACCAGACTAGGACTACTCAAATTTGATATAAATTGGGTCATAATTTTGACAAGAACCTATTTATTTTTTTTAATGATAAGGCCAAAATTTGACGAGTTTCTTGTCATTTTGATAAGAATGGCCGATTCATTTTGAAGAGAAATCTGTTATGTCCCCATCTGAATTGATTCCCTTGTTAAATTTCTATTTAAAAAAAAGGAGGTACAGCGTTAGTTGGGGCATTTTGAAATCCCCCCTCCCCATGCAGGCAGAACAAAAAGCCCACTATAGCAGACAAAATTGCGATTCCCCTAGATGTCACTTCCCCCAGATGTGTGATAAGAATGTGCGTGTTTGTCAATATTTAAATGACACTTTAATAGTCTCAAACGCAAGCACATGACCCATATTTTTTGTGAGGTAAAAAGTATTACCACCCCTATTTGCTCGTGTCCAAATTCTATGACGCCCTTGTAGGCCTATATGAGGCATGAGATTTTCCCGTCAAAACACTAGAACCAGTCTTTTGTGATGTCAAAATTCACGCAATTTAGTTTATTTTCAGGTGTATTTGTCTAATTTTACGCGCTTTTCCAGATTTTTTCATGAATGTGTAGGCCTATTCTCATGCCCGCTATATTCATGACCAACCTGTCAAAAACTAGAGAGTCCCGTGTTGAGGTGATTCACCATCATCATGCGGTGATGCAGCCACAGCGTTTTTGTTATCTAAAAACGTATCTCAAGCCCTAAGTTATATAATTTGGTTCTGTTTTGGAAATATGTGTGGCAAATTTCCATGATATACCGTAAAATGGGGTAACTTTGGGTACTTTTCAGAGTTTTTAAACCACTGCTTCCGAACAAAACCCATTACGTTTCTAATTACATGTCTCTTTTTTGTGACATTAGGGTTCCCTTCTACGCCTTGAAGTTGAAAAATATTTTTTAATAATTTTGTAAGGGTGCCCTAGGGGTTAAAAATAGTCTGACCAAAGTTACCCCGCATTTGGGGCAACTTTGGTCAGAGTATTACATTCCATGAAGGGGAAAAAGTGATCTTCACTGTATATGGGCAAGTTGTTATTTTTTGTGACATTTGACCCCTTGCAAAATTAATCAAGCACACATCCTTGCTCACAAATATCGAATTTTATTTTTTTCTGAAAAAATCCTTGGACATGAGCGACTATTATTTCTTCCAAATATATTTCTTAACAAATTGATATCAAATATGACTAAAAACAATATTGCTGTACGAAAATATGACAATTTAAAAAAATATATTTGACCGACCAAAGTTACCCCGCTGACCGAAGTTACCCCCATTTTACGGTAATAGCTGGCAACCAAATTATTTGGTTAATTCGGGCATGCTGAATTCAAATATTTTGTCTGCCGAGATTTGAACCCTACGATCCTGAAAAAAAGGACACACAAAACATACAGTACAGTAGTACAGTGGGCAAAAATGTATTAACTCACGAAGCTGGGCAAATCTTTAGGGTAACTTCGAGCTACTTCGGTCAGCGGGGTAACTTTGGTCGGTCAATTTTTTTTTTCAAATGGCCATATTTCCAAACAGCAATATTGTTTTTACAATAGTCTCTCATGTCCAATTTCCTAAAAATTGACGAAATTGGGATTTTTGAAAAAAAATGAGCATTGTTTACATTTTTTTCAGAAAAAATAAAGATCGATATTTGTGAACAAGGATGTGTGCTTAATTAAATGAAGAGTCGTCCCCGGGAAGTCGTCAAATGTCACAACAACTTGTTCCATATATAGCGAAGATCAATAGAAAAAAAAATTCAGCAAAGTTGCCCCTAATGCGGGGTAACTTTTGTCAGGCTATTTTAACAACTAGGGCAACCTTAAAAATAGCCCTATTAAAAAATCATTTTTCAACTTCAAGGTGTAGAAGGAACCCTAATGTCATAAAAATTAATGATAATTGGTTTTGTTGGGAAGCAGTGGCCCGAGCAGTGGTTTAAAACTCTGAAAACTTGCCCGATTACCCCATTACGGTACCGTACCGTAAAATGGGGTAACTTCGGTCAGCGGGGTAACTTTGGTTGGTCAAATATATATTTTTTAAATGGTCATATTTTCGTACAGCAATATTGTTTTTAGTCATATGTGGTGTCAATTTGTTAAGAAATATATTTGGAAGAAATCGTCGCTTATGTCAAATTTCCTCGAAATGTACGAAAAAAATCGGGATTTTTGACCAAAAATGAGCATTTTTTAAACATTTTTTTCAGAAAAATAAAAATCGATATTTGTGAGCAAAAATGCGTGCTTGATTAATTTTGCAATGGGTCAAATGTCACAAAAAACACCAACTTGTCCATATACAGCGAAGATCAATTTTTTTGATTTTTTTTTCTTCATGGAATGTACCAAAGTTGCCCCAAATGCGGGGTAACTTTGGTCAGGCTATTTTAAACCCCTAGGGCACCCTTACAAAATTATTAAAAAATCTTTTTCCACTTCAAGGTGTAGAAGGGAACCCTAATGTCATAAAAAAGAGATAATTGGAAATATTATTGGTTGTGGTTTAAAAACTTTAAAAAGTGAAGTTACCCCATTGGGCTATTCCAGAAAATAGATGTAGGGGCCTACACCCCCTATAGAGGAGTTCGGATATCCGGAGTTTTTGGCCAGTCGTGACTGTTGGAAATCCAGACTTAAAGTGCCCGAAGGCAAAAAAATCCGCCAGAAAAATAGTTTAAAATCAGAAATCCTCACTTTGAGAGCTCATTTTCAACATTTCCGTGATTTTTCCTTCATTTGATTGGATATCCAAGCTTTTTCCAGTTATATTTGCAACTGGAAATCCAGTCGTTTTCTGAAAGCAGACTTGGAAATCCGGACATTTCTTTGATTGAAAATTTACTCCTCTATAGGGGGTCGGTGCACCTATTTTCTGGAATAGCCCATTTTACGGTACTGCATATAGGCCTAGGGACAGTCCTTTCCAATTGAAGAAAAACAAGTGATATTCTCTCTGAAAAAAGTTTGAAATATCATTCCAACGAATCCTTTAGAATCACATGAGTCTGATATGAGACACTGATCAGCCTGAGCACTGTGACATCAAAAGTGTCAAGCCAGAGCCAGAGCCAGAGCCAGAGGGATGACAGGCACAGAATTAAAACCACTCTAATTCTGTGGACGACACACACCTCCAACACTGAGGTGGCTGTCTGTAGCCGTCTGGCCTTTCAGTAAAAAAAAAAAAAAATGACAATAGAGGGCGTTTTACTTTTGGTGTTTCTAAGATATGGCAAAGTATAATTATAAATTGCACACTCAAAAAAAGAGATAAAGAAATCAATCAAACTATTCTAAGTAATCTCGATTGCAAGTTTTACACAATCAATCACTGTTTTTAGTTTAAAATACAAGTTGGATCTCATTTTGATAATTTTAAAAGAAAATGGTAAATTGAGGTGCTTCTAGTTCCTCCCACAGTGATGGCGGAGAGCATGGACGAGATCGCTCGCTCAGCTGAACAGGTAAATAAACGCAAAAATAAAGAGTAGGAAACACATTTACTTAGAGAAAGTGTAGCAAAGTTGTAGTAAAATATCTTACACAACGATTGAGTTTTTCCCGATAAAGAGAGAGTTGACTGGCAGTCTTCGATTGGCATTTGAACGCCGTGATATGCGACTGCGTGATCAGTCCATTTTTGGAATGAAAAATGCATTGCCATGTATGGCAAACCACACGCACATGAGTAATAACAAAAATAGTTATCGTGTTTTCGGGGTTTTCGTTCTGTCTGTGATCATGTAACATGTTATTGATATCATTGCTTGTGTTTGGTAAAAGCAGATGAATAGTGTTAAATATTTTAATGATCCAAACTCTTAACAAATTGCTGCAGTGAATTGTGGATCAAAATTTATGTAAAGTCAAGAAAGAAAATGGAAAATATTTGACATCGACAATTGTCAATTCTATTTCTATTAAAATTCAATCTTTTGCATGTTTGGTTTTCATGCTTTTGGACTAGTTCTTGATCTTGATGTGGTTGCTGCACAAAACGCCCCGGAAGCGGCTGTTGACGTGCAGGTTCGGCACCGTCCATGCATTGCTAATGCTAATCAGTACGGGCGCACAGACTTGCCTTTTTTTTACCGGACTTTCTTACAATACATTAGAGGATGTCTTGCAATAAACAGATATTATTAAATATTCATAATTATTATTTCCCACCATACCCTAAAGTCCGGTGATTGAAGGAAGTCCCATTATAACATGAAAACTACCATGACAGGACATTAATTAGACTAAGTATGCATTCGGCAGTGTGTATTAATTGTAAATGACCGCTGTTATTTTCACTCGGTGCAAGCGCAGAGATGGCTCATTTTTAGATGACGTCACCACCATAATCGGTCGGAAAAAGCTTCCGACTTTGGATTTATGAATAAAATTTAGCAGCGGAGTTTCTGGATTTTTCCGAATTATGCAAATACATGTACGCAACCTATGACCTTTTTACGTCAGAATATTAATACGCATCATGGCGCCCACTGAAAGAAAACCCGATGGGAATTGATTCAGTTTTCAGCAAATTATGCTACTTTTTTGAGCAGCTTATCGATAAATAATTCCACGAATGTGAGCACGATATTTTGAAAATGTATGCAGTGGAATGTGGTTAAAAAAATGACTTATAAATTTTGTTTGGGAGTCGGGAGATTAACTGTAGTAAAATTTGACTCCTCAGTTGTTGGAAATTCTTTCTTGGAACAAATAAAATATATTTTGTCAAGGTTTGACCACCTTTGATCAATTTCAACCAAATAAATGAGCAATCCTATAAATGCCATGCGATTACTGAGTTCTCGTTTTGTCATGTTCGTAATCTAGGGTGATTTTTTCAGGAAATGTAGACAAATCTGCCTGCAGCATGTCCAGAAGACATGATGCGTAAAGCACAAAAGAAATCCCCAGTTGAAGTGATATTGGAACTATTTTTGGGACGCGGAATTGTGCAGTACAAGCGTGCGGTACTGCACACTTCCGCTCACAGTCCCGCGTGCGGGACTGCACGTTCCGTCACGCGCGTCCGCATGCGGGAATGCAGGTCGGGATGTGCAGTACCGCATGCGGGACTGTAACATTTTTGGTGCATTTCCGCTAGGGGATTTGCAATATTTTTGGTGTTTTTCCGCATGGGGATGTGCAATATTTTCGGCGATTTCGCGTGGGGAACTGCAATATTTTGGTGCATTTCCGTTGGGGATGTGCAATATTTTTGGTGCATTTCCGTTAGGGGAACTGCAACATTTTTGGTGTTTTTCCGCATGGGGATGTGCAATATTTTTGGTGTATTTCCGCCAGGGGATGTGCAATATTTTTGGTGTTTTTCCGCATGGGGATGTGCAATATTTTTTGTGTATTTCCTCGTGGGGAACTGCAATATTTTTGGTGCATTTCCGCTAGGGGATGTGCAATATTTTGGTGTATTTCGCGTGGGGAACTGCAACATTTTGGTGCATTTCCGCTAGGGGATGTGCAATATTTTTGGTGTATTTCGCGTGGGGAACTGCAATATTTTTGTTGCATTCGGCAGGGGATGTGCAATATTTTGGTGTTTTTTCCGCATGGGGATGTGCAATATTTTTGGCGTATTTCCGCGTGGGAACTGCAATATTTTTGGTGCATTTCCGCTAGGGGATTTGCAATATTTTTGGTGTTTTTCCGCATGGGGATGTGCAATATTTCCTCACCTCACCTCACAGGCTGTGTCACCCACTGTCGGATGTAGCCCTCCTCAAGTAGCTTCCATTTGCTTCTGTTCTGTGCTTCTCTTGCCCAGGTTGTACCCAAATAGGATGTGAGATCATCACGCCATCTTCGCTTTTTGTCTTCCCTTCTTCTCTTTCCTGTTCTTGGCTGCCATTCCGTTAACCTCTTTGTCCATCTATTGTCCTCTCTACGAGCTATGTGTCCCGCCCATCTCCACTTTGCCTCCTTGATCCTTTCCATGATATCTTTGACATTTGTTTTGTCCCTGATTTCCACATTTTTTACTTTGTTACGTATGTGGTGATATGCAGCATTTTCCTCTCCATAGCATGCTGTGCTACCTTGAGTTTTTGTTCTAAAACTTAGTTGTTGTCCAGGTTTCACAACCATAGGTCATTGTAGGTAATACACACTGGTTGAAGACTCTCGTCCTCAGTGTCATTGGTAGTCTTTTGTCACATAGGATTTCTTTGTGTCTGCCAAAGCAACTCCAGCCAGCCTTTATTCTTAGCATGACTTCTTCTCTCGTGTTGTCTTCCATCTTTACTGTCTGGCCTAGATACTTATAACTTTCTACATGTTCTATCTGCTCATTCTCTACTTCAATGGACTTGTTCGTCTGGTAATTTGTCATGAATTTGGTCTTCCCCCTTATGTATATTCAGTCCTATCTTCTTACTCTCCCTGTTCAAGCTGTTTAGTTGCACCTCCATATCCTCAACTGATGCAGCTGTTAATGCAACATCGTCTGCAAATCTCAGGTCTGTTAAATAATCTCCGTCAATGTTGACTCCTCTTGGTTTTAGGTCTAAATTCTTGAACACTTCTTCCATGGCGGCTGTGAAGATTTTTGGAGAAATTGTATCACCCTGTCTTACACCTCTTTTTATGTGTATTGGTTTGGATACATCATTTTCAAGATGAATAATGGCTGTTGCGTCTGTGTATATGTCCTCCATGATTTGTACATATCCTTCATTTACTCCAATCTTTCTTAAAGCTGTGAATAGGTCTCTGTGCTTCTACCGAGTCAAAGGCTTTTTCAGTAGTCTATATACCCAACGCAAAGCTTTAACTGGTATTCATTTGCCTTTTCTATTAATTGATTTAGTGCATGAAGATGATCTGTAGTTGAGTAGCCCTCTCTGAATCCGGCCTGTTCTCTTGGTTGATTTTCATTATATTAAATTACTATCCTCCGTAAATTGATTGATAATCGATCCACTTGAGAAATTCTCCGTTGGAACTTTAATAGAAAGTGGTCACAATGTCAAGTTGAATATGGTCATTTTCACGGTAAAGGGTGTAACTTTGGATTTTTAACATTTTAATCCGTAGTGTTCTAATAAAGCCACAGAATTCCATAATTTTTGGCCACATAAGTCATCTAGTTAGCAGCTACCTTGGGTAGCATAATCAGCTTTGGGAGTTACTGCGTTCAGTTTTAGCAGGCTTAAATGTACTTAATATTGCCATTTTGAAAAACTATAAAAACAGTAACATTTTTGTAAAACCCTGTGTTTTCTTCAGTTAGTTCATGGATAATTTTTCTTATCCTGAAAGTACAGTCATATGTTCAGTAAACACTGCCACATTAGATTTAATTGTGAACGGCCCTGTATTTTTGAGAACCGGACTTCGATATTTGTCGCTTCGAGGCTTCATTTTCCGTTAACAATTGTTAACAAACTTTGTGGGTGTAGCTTTGGTTCATAATTCTTGGTTATTTCTTCACTTCTTCTTGATTTATAACAGTTGTTATCTTAACTTGAAATGGGTAACAAAAATTAGCCGATTTGCAAGCTTTTAAAATTTTTTATAAAATCTTGACTTCAAATAGCCGTTTTTCCGTTAACTTTTTGAAGCCTCCGAAACAAACTGTTCAGCAAGCTTGTGCAAATATAAATAAAAGAGCTCATCCAATCTATTTATCAAAATGTAGCAAAGTAGATCCTCAAGTCACATGTTTTTAAATCGTGGAGATATATATCACCGTTTGAAAATGGGACCCAATACAAACTTTCCGTTAACAATTGAAGCCTCCGAAACAAATGAAGCCTCCGAAACAACAGTAAACTTAATTATCATCTATGCATATCTAAATTGGTGTGTTTCATAATGATATCTGCATTGTAATTATTACTTGATATGTGCAGAATGTCATAAATTTTTAAAAAAATTGACATTATGGTTAATGTTTGAAAAATATACTGATACCTTAAAAAGCCTGTTTCGGAGGCTTCACATGCAAAAAACACCATACTTAACAAATGGGTGAAAAAAATTAATGTGTGATAAATCTACAATATCTGCCGCATAGAATCATTGATTCAATACACACAAGAAAATAACAGCTTAGATGATCCCAACACTGTTGTTTTCAAAAAACTACTTCTGCAATGTTTAACAATTGTTAACATGAAGCCTCCAAACAAAAAAAAATGACTTGCTGTGATAATTTAATTTTTGTCACAACTGAAATTCAATACTTATAAGCAAAGCATGAAAATTGGTAATTGTGATATTTTTTACCTATTTTTTTATGTCAACTTGTAGTAGTTAGCCAAATATTTTACTTTTATGATCACCTGTGTTGTTAACTGAAGCCTCCGAAACACAAATCGCTTGAATTGCCAATTCTAAAAATAACTCCAATTTCTGTGAAACTTGGCTGGGAGGTTCCTTTCATCAAGTAGTATTTGTACATGAAGTTAGACATTCAAATTATTTTAGGAACCCAATTAAAACTTAAAAATATGTTTAAGGTTTGGAAATTTCCATTGTAAATGACACTTGATGTTAAAAATTTTCAAAACTGCAATTACAAACATAGCAAAAAACATGGTATAAAATTTAACTTATATCTGTTGACTTACTTTGGAATGGAATTTCACATGTATTCCAGCTTTCATGTCATAATTTTCTGAGGTTATGTAAAATACATTTTTCTTAGATTTTAACCAAAATGTTATGCAAATGTCAAATTTTTATTAGAAATCAAAAGGTTTAAGCCTTGAAACATTATTTTACTTGAATTTTGACCCTAAAAATCAAAAGTTACACCCTTTACCGTGAAAATGACCATATATAATAGTCATCATTAAAGAGGCGTGTGAAATTGATTTTAATAAAATTAATTTTATACAATAACTATTAGCTAGGTTTCTATACTATGCCGACCTTTCGGACACGACTTTCCAAGACTCTCTTTTAAATACAAAAATGCGACATTAATTACATGCAACGATCATTGATTGTCTAAAACTAATTACTAAAAAAAGTAAAAACACCTAAGAGCCTGACGTATTTTTCACCACGAATGTAGGCCTACTAAATTTTTGTCATACCTATTTTAGTTGCATGTCCGCATGCGAACTGCAAAATATTTGGTGCAGTTCGAATCACGGTATTTTCGCATGCCAAGCGTCGAACTGTCAAATATTTGGTGTAGTTCCGCATGCATTTAATGTGAATGTCCGCGTGTGGTAATGTAATATATTTGGTGCAGGTCCGCATGCGGGATGTACGGTACATGTTTTTTCGCATGACCACATGATGAGGGAATGCAAGACGAGATGCACAGTTCCGGATACGTAGGCCTACAGTATGTTGTACATGTTTTATTTATTGAAATTTTTAAAGAAGAAAGTCTTGTTCCAAATTTCTGCATATAGTTTCATTGTTGTAATTAAAAATAAAGTCTTCTCCAAAGGTCGGCAGAGTCAGGCCTAAAATATGTACACAATTTTATATTAAAATCATTTTCACACGCCTCTTATGATGATTAGTGACTATTATAAATCTACTTGATATTGTTCTATTATAAGAACCCAGCGGACATTCCTCAAGTGGATCAATCATCAATTCACACTGATCTCAAACGATGCATGCGCATCAATAGCAGCGGCAAGATCAGAAAACAACTTTTAATGTTTATCACAGCATGACCAAGTCAGTATTGGGCACACAGGTATGTCCCGGGGGGTGGGGGCACTTCAATATGAAATGGATATAGGTGTAGGGCTGACACTTTCGCACTAAGGGGCATCCGTGAGAGCAAAATGTAAAAATATGGGGTCATTGGGTGAGAGCATGATTTTTGGCATTCGGTGAGAGCAAAATGTAAAAATATGGGGTCATTGGGTGAGAACATGACCTTTTTATAAAATGGAATCTTTGGGTGAGAGCCAAAGCAGCGCCTTAAAAACCTCGAAAATCGAATTTCTAGTTCTAAATACCGGGTCTAAATATATTCAAAATAAGTAACAAAATCAGTGATAAATGAAAGTTGCTGTTCAAATTGAACTTGTAAGGGTCTTTGGATGACAGATCAAATGGAAAAATAGGGGTCTTCGGGTGACAGAGCATGTGTTAAGTAAAAAATATGGGGTCTTTGGGTGACAGCGATGCTGAAAAGAGGGTCTTAACAGCCCTACATACGCGTCACCTCCAAAGTGGGAGTGCCCCACTGCCCCCTCTTCTCGGAGGTCTGTCTGGTCTACCTGAAGAATTTTAAGATTAAAAAAACCTTTTAATTTTTTGTGTGTGTGCATAAAATGTATACAATATACTGACGGTCATATTATTATAATCAAGACAATATGGAGGCACGCGGAATATTTGGTACAATTACGCATTGGTTATACTAGTGAAAATTTATTTTCGCATGCCCGCATGCGAACTACAAAATATTTGGTGCAGTTCATGCGGTAACAGCCGCTTTTAATACCTGGTAAATATATACATTTCATCATGCTAAATACAATTATTAGTTGATTATATAATAGTATATACATTTCATCATGCTAAATTAAATTATTATCCTCCGTAAATTGACAATCGATCCACTTGAGAAATTCCCCGTTGGAACTTTAATAGAAAGTGGTCACAACGTCAAGTTGAATATATAATAGTCATCATTAAAGAGGCGTGTGAAATTGATTTTAATAAAATTAATTTCATACAATAACTATTAGCTAGATTTCTATACTATGCCGACCTTTCGGACAAGACTTTTCAAGACTCTCTTTTAAATACAAATAATGAAACGGAAAGTAAAACGATAGTGGGCCTAGGCCTAATATTGAATTAATATTCATATCTACATGCGAATATGCGGATACATGCGACGATCATTGATTGTCTAAAATTCCATGATCTTGATCCTATTTTTATCGATATACATCGATCACTTATCGGATTAAGTATTGGACACAATAGATGAAGTATTTGATTGACAAGGTTGGGCAGCTTCTAACATGAATAAAATGCACACAATGTCAAGTTTATTACAATGGTCACTAAATAGATTCATCACAATAGCCACTTATCAGTAAGCGACGTGCGATAATATTTTTAATATAATAAAATACTATAGACTTTAAAGTTTATAACACTTTCTTTTAATTACAGCAAATGAAGCAAAACTCACAATAGGCTAATAGTCAAAGTAAAACGATAGTAATATTAAAGAAATTTATATATGCATGTGATAATATTTTCTACGCCGCAGGGCCTACAAATAAAAAACAAAACAAATAAAACCAAAAACAAACAACAACAACTACAACAACAAAAACCTTTTCGCCGCCGCACACGCGGAACTGTAGGGAATACAACTCGTCTTGCATTCCCTCCCGGATTCTCTCATGAGGACATGCGAAAAACATGTTCACCCCACATGCAGGGCTGCACGAAATATAATTGCATTTCAAGACGCGGACATTCGAACAAAAACCGTTCATTATGCGGAACTACACCAAAAATGTTGCAGTACCCCATGCGGAAAGACACCAAAAATATTGCAGTTCCCCATGCGGAAAATAGCCCAAAAATATTGCACATCCCCTAACGGAAATGCACCAAAATATTGCAGTTCCCCATGCGGAAAAACACCAAAAATATTGCACATCCCCATGCGGATAAACACCAAAAATATTGCACATCCCCTAACGGAAATGCACCAAAAATATTGCAGTTCCCCATGCGGAAAAAAACCCAAAATATTGCACATACCCTAACGAAATGCACCAAAATATTGCACATCCCCTAACGGAATGCACCAAAAATATTGCAGTTCCCCATGCGGAAAAAATCCAAAAATATTGCACATAGGCCTACCCTAACGAAATGCACCAAAATATTGCACATCCCCATGCGGATAAACACCAAAATATTGCACATCCCTAACGAATGCACCAAAATATTGCACATCCCCATGCGGATAAACACCAAAAATATTGCACATCCCCAAAAATATTGCAGTTCCCCATGCGGGACTGCACAGCCCGACCTGCATCCCCGCATGCGGTACTGCACATCCCGACCTGCATCACCGCATGCGGAATGCACGTCGGGATGTGCAGTCCCGCATGCGAAGTGCGTGACGGAAGGTGCAGTTCGCATGCGGGATAATGAGCGAAGTGTGCAGTACCGCACGCGGTACTGCACAGATAGCAGTCGCTTTCAATACCTGATATTTTCGGTGCATTTCCGTTACGGGGATGTGCAATATTTTGGTGCATTTCCGCTAGGGGATGTGCATATTTTGGTGCATTCGCTTAGGGGAACTGCAACATTTTGGTATTTTTCCGCATGGGGATGTGCAATATTTTGGTGTATTTCCGCCAGGGGATGTGGAATAATTTGGTGTTTTTCCGCATGGGGGGTGTGCAATATTTTCGTGCATTTCGTTACGGGGATGTGCAATATTTTGGTGCATTCCGTTAGGGGATGTGCAATATTTGTGGTGTTGTTCCGCCAGGGGATGTGCAATATCTTTGGTGTTTTTCCGCATGGGGATGTGCAATATTTTTGGTGTATTTCCGCGTGGGAACTGCAATATTTTTGGTGCATTTCCGCTTAGGGATTTGCAATATTTTTGGTGTTTTTCCGCATGGGGATGTGCAATATTTAAATTATATTAAATTACTATCCTCCGTAAATTGATTGATAATCGATCCACTTGAGAAATTCTCCGTTGGAACTTTAATAGAAAGTGGTCACAATGTCAAGTTGAATATATAATAGTCATCATTAAAGAGGCGTGTGAAATTGATTTTAATCATTTTAATTTTATACAATAACTACGGTATATTAGCAAGGTTTCTATACTATGCAGACATTACAAAAAAGACTAACCAAGACTCTCTTTTAAATACAAAATGCGACATTAATTACATGCGACGATCATTGATTGTCTAAAACTAATTACTAAAAAAAGTAAAAACACCTAAGAGCCTGACGTATTTTTCACCACGAATGTAGGCCTACTAAATTTTTGTCATACCTATTTTGTTGCATGTCCGCATGCAGAACTGCAAAATATTTGGTGCAGTTCGAATGCGTTAATGAACATATCTTTTCGCATGCCAGCGTGCGGAACTCTCAAATATTTGGTGTAGTTCCGCATGCATTTAATGTGAATATCCGCGTGCGGGAATGTAATATATTTGGTGCAGGTCCGCATGCGAGATGTACATGTTTTTTCGCATGTCCGCATGATGAGGGAATGCAAGACGAGATGCACAGTTCCGGATAAGTAGGCCTACAGTATGTTGTACATGTTTTATTTATTGAAGTTTTTAAAGAAGAAAGTCTTGTTCGAAATTTCTGCATATATTTTCATTGTTGTAATTAAAAAATAAAGTCTTCTCCAAAGGTCGACAGAGTCAGGCTTAAAATATGTACACAATTTTATATTAAAATCATTTTCACACGCCTCTTATCACTGCTTATGATGATTAGTGACTATTATAAATCTACTTGATATTGTTCTATTAGAACCCAGCGGACATTCCTCAAGTGGATCAATCATCAATTCACACTGATCTCAAACGATGCATGCGCATCAATACCAGCGGCAAGATCAGAAAACAACTTTTAATGTTTATCACAGCATGACCAAGTCAGTATTGGGCACACAGGTCTGTCCCGGGGGGTGGGGGCACTTCAATATGAAATGGATATAGGTGTAGGGCTCAAGGGCTGACACTTTCGCACTAAGGGCATCCGGTGAGAGCAAAATGTAAAAAATATGAGGTCATTGGGTGAGAGCATGATTTTTGGCATTCGGTGAGAGCAAAATGTAAAAAATATGGGGTCATTGGGTGAGAACATGACCTTTTTATAAAATGGAATCTTTGGGTGAGAGCCAAAACAGCGCCTCAAAAACCTCGAAAATCGAATTTCTAGTTCTAAATGCCGGGTCTAAATGGCTTCAAATTTCTTTTTTTTTTTCAAAATAAGTAACAAAATCAGTGATAAATGAAAGTTATTATTTAAATCAATGCGTGTTCCCGGTTGGCTCTATAGCGATTTCACAGAAAAGGTATTTCTACATGTAGTACCGGTATACTGACAATGCAGCGTCGGACTCCAGCTGAGAGGGTAGCCTAAGTCATTTATAGACTCCAAGAATGGCTGCTTTTGAAGGGATTACGAATATACGATCATTTGATTGACCCGCTAAAAGTGAGTTACCTGACGAAAGCCTACTTTTCACTCTTTTGGTACCGGGTATAAAGGACCCCTAACGAAACCACTTTCCCGTATTGAAGAATGAGTGCAAACAATCTATACAACTGTGCGAAATTGACCAAGTTTAACGTGTGCTCATAAATCTGCATGGAATAAAAGTTAAATAAATATTACAATTTGAAATGAAATAAAAATTTATAATAATAATGAAAAATCATTACAATGTTATATAAATAATGATATTAAGGGCCTATATTTTTGGGTTTTGGTGTTGGTAAAAACGTTTTAATAACATAAATGTCGGGTTAAATAATGGTCATGAAAACATTTAAAATGTTTTGTATGTTTTCAAAATGTTATTGAAAATTTTTTCTGCAAACATTTTTTGCCAAATATTTTGTCACCCAATGTTTGAGAATATTTGCAGTAAGTTATCAAAAATGTTTAGCCCTAAGTTTGAGAATATTTGCAGTAAGTTATCAAAAATGTTTTGAATATTCACCTCGTAAAGTATTAAAGTGCTTGCCATAGCTTAATTCCATGATCTTGATCCTATTTTTATCGATATACATCGATCACTTATCGGATTAAGTATTGGACACAATAGATGAAGTATTTGAGCTTATTTGATTGACAAGGTTACCCCTGCGTCCCCTAGCCGCTTGTCTATTAATGTGTGCATATTATAATTTATACCATTTATGGAGTATGCCTATATGATTATGAGAGCTTTAATGAGGGGTTATAGTTTTTAGTCTGGTATGTCTGCCTATGCATGTTATGTTTCCATTTGTAAATTCATGTTTAAATGTGCTAGTGTGCGATGCATAATTCTTCTTTGCCCTGTATATTATATAAAGAATAACGATTAAGCATCATTTAATAATTTGAAATGTTTGTATGTTTCCATGTTCCGTGTATGATTTGTTTAATATAGCTTTTACTATATCATGATATCGCATGTAAAGCTGCACCAAATATATTGCAGTTCCCCATGCGGACATGCTAACAAAAAAACAGCTTTTGCCATAAGCGTAGATCCCGGGGATGAGGGGCTAAGGCTAAACCCCTAATATTTTGCCAGGGTTCCATACAATCCCCCCAATGTTGACGCCTGTACGACCCTGTTAGGTTTATCTTAATTTAGCTATTTTAGATCCGAGACGAAAATACCTATTTCGTCTCAGTTTTAGATAGCTTTAGATACTTTTCGTAAACATCAAAAAACCCTTCTCTGATCTCGCCGCTGCTATTCATGGGCATCGTTTGAGATCTGCGTAAATTGATCCACTTGAGAAATGTCCCGCTTGGGCAGCTTCTAACATGAATAAAATGCACACAATGTCAAGTTTATTACAATGGTCACTAAATAGATTCATCACAATAGCCACTTATCATTAAGCGACGTGCGATAATATTTTTAATATAATAAAATACTATAGACTTTAAAGTTTATAACACTTTCTTTTAATTACAGCAAATGAAGCAAAACTCACAATAGGCTAATAGTCAAAGTCAAACGATAGTAATATTATTATATATGCATGTGATAATATTTTCTACGCCGCAGGGCCTACAAATAAAAAACAAAACAAATAAAACCAAAAACAAACAACAACAACTACAACAACATACAAAAACCTTTTCGTCGACGCACACGCGGAACTGTAGGGCATACAACTCGTCTTGCATTCCCTCCCCGGATTCTCTCATGAGGACATGCAAAAAAACATGTTCACCCCACATGCAGGGCTGCACGAAATATATTGCATTTCCGCACGCGGACATTCGAACAAAAACCGTTCATTATGCGGAACTACACCAAAAATGTTGCAGTACCCCATGCGGAAATACACCAAAAATATTGCAGTTCCCCATGCGGAAAATACACCAAAAATATTGCACACCCCCTAACGGAAATGCACCAAAAATATTGCAGTTCCCCATGCGGAAAAACACCAAAAATATTGCACATCCCCATGCGGAAAATACACCAAAAATATTGCACATCCCCTAACGGAAATGCACCAAAAACAGTTCCCCATGCGGAAAAAAATCCAAAAATATTGCACATACCCTAACGGAAATGCACCAAAAATATTGCACATCCCCATGCGGATAAACACCAAAAATATTGTAGATCCCCTAACGGAAATGCACCAAAATATTGCACATCCCCATGCGGATAAACACCAAAATATTGCACATCCCTAACGGAAATGCACTAAAAATATTGCAGTTCCCCATGCGGAAAAACCAAAAACATTGCACATCCCCTAACGGAAATGCACCAAAAATATTGCAGTTCCCCATGCGGGACTGCACATCCCGACCTGCATCACAAGATGCGGTACTGCACATCCCGACCTGCATCACCGCATGCGGAATGCACGCCGGATGTGCAGTCCCGCATCGAAGTCGTGATTTGAAGGTGCAGTTCGCATGCGGACTGTGGCGGAAGTGTGCAGTACGCCGCACGCGGTACTGCACAGATAGCAGTCGCTTTCAATACCTGGATATTGATTGACATAATTAGCATTTTACTTGTTCCATGCATCATGGGAGCGATTCATTGCCGAATAGGGTGCAACTCTACTAGTCTTATTACAAGACTGCCCTACCCCAACCCTAAACCCTAACCCTAAACTCTGTATTCCGTAAACGAGGACTAGCAATGTTGCACCCTATTCGGTAATTACCGCATCATGTCTTTTGGAGGCAGATTTGAACTAATGACCTTTTGTGAAATCGCCCTAAACCAATCGCAATGCGATTTATTCCATCAACAATAATTAAAAACCAATTGAGGATTGCTGAATAACATATTAAATACCGTACTTTAATTTCATACACTCTTACATCATACACATGTAAATGGCAAGAACCAATCCTGGAGAGCAAGTGTTAGAAAAATGCAAACCATGCATTGATTGTTTATACAGGGTGAGTCAAAAAAAGTGCAATAGAGCAAATAATCGATATTTATGTAAGAACCACGTTGACCTTTCCAATTATTGAAAGTTTCTATAAATGCCACACTCAATAGTCACCTGTTGTGAAAAAATAAAGTCAATCACATCTACCGTTTACTTTTTATGAGTCCTTTTGCTACGATACCAATTTCATTATTTGTCCACGAGGTACCATGTATTTTGAATGAGAGCACACAATGCACGATAAAGGCACCAGCTCTGAAACTGACTTAAACTTAAATAAGGTTGATTTTTGCGTTGTTTTAATTTCTTTTTTCTGTTCAACCAAACTTTCTAACATTACTTTAAGTCCTTCATACCTCACTCGACTCAATTCCAGTTTTTTAATCCCAATAAGTCCAACTTACTGGATATTTTATAATTCACTCCACTTCAATTTATGCGCATTTCATTTCGACATTTGAAAAATCCGCTTACAAATGTGTATGTTTTGATAGAGAATAAACATTTGTAAAGTAAAGGTAAAATGAAAATAACAACAAATAATGTTTCTTTTCCTTAAACAAGACCAAGGACAATAACAATTTGGGTGCTCCATTTTATTTCAATGCCAATGAGGTTAAGAAAATAGCAGTTGTTCCAAATCTACCATACACAGAGTGGGCTGACATTCAAATTTTAGATGCTTCTTGGACAAACATTAAAATTGGGTATAGCTATCAAATGTGTCATAAAAATAAAACGGTAAATGCTAATTCCTTGGTTTTTTCACACAAGATCACTAATGGATATATCATTCATAAAATGTTTTAAAACCTAAAAGGTTCAACTCGGTTCTTAAATAAAAATGGATTCCATTTTCTATTGCACTTTTTTTGACTCACCCTGTAATACACAGGCACAAACTCTGTGTACTACTCGCATTGCTTTCGGACGCGTTCATTTATCTTGCGGGTTGATGCATTTATATTAGCTTGTATTTTCCAACCCTTCAGTGACAATTTTGTTATAAAAATAGCAAAAATCATTGTCAAGTTTTTTTATTGTGTGGTCATCAAGGGTGAAAATAAGTGGGAGACGGGAGCAGGCTAGTATAGCCCCCAGAAACCCTGAAATGGCCCCTGGTCCCATTTAAATTTAAGCTGACCAGGGGACACTTTTCTTCAGAAACTGGCCCCTGGTCACTACACCCCGAAATTCAATTCCATAGCCATTAATGCATGAGGAACTTATTCAGAACAAATATTGACCCCTTGTTGATTAGAAGTGGCCCCTGGTTCCATGTTGAATGAAGTGAACCAGGGGCCATTTTGTGTAAAAAGGAGCCCCTGGTTCATCATTTCTTATTTTCACCCTTGGTGGTCAGGGGTAGCACTAGGTTTTAAAACCAGGGGTTCTTAGAACCCCTGAACCCCCTGAAAGTGTTAAAAATATGCGCTCAAATCCTAAAATGAGGGGTTCTCTAATCTGTCAAGTATTGAATGTACCGTTTTAATATATCAGTATCAGATTTTGTGATTTTGGTTACAATGAAAAATGATGCGTTACCTGTACCATAGTTAAGCAAGGCCCGGCAAAAAACACAATCTCACGCTTTTCATGCTGCGATTCTCGCTATTAACCAACTATCGCACTTTTTAAGAAAGTTCCCAAGCAGTGTACTTTAATAAAAGTGTTGCTTTATGCCATAAAAGTTCGCCGAATTCCATAAAACGCAGTTCAACTTCGGCCATGTCGGCAAAGTGCAGAATTCAACACCATTGCAAGCACATGGAAGCTATGCTTTACTCAATAAAAATGACATTTCATTGCAAATGAGTTCAAGTTTAGGTCAAATATCATGATATTTACTGAATTCCTGGAGTATTTTGACTATAAAACATAATTCAAGGGCAAATTTTTGTCATTTTTTTCTTCTACGGCCGATATCATTGCGTCGTATTTCACCGATGACATATCTCTACACACCACCTGCCAAGCATTTCTTTCCGATCCCTAGAATTAGAAATTACCAACTCACGTACGTGTCATCATTCAGTACTGCAATAACTCATCAGCAGTGATTCTAGACAATATCGCAATCTGTGTAAATATGCGGCGTGTGTATTTTATTTCTATTTTAATTTATGTTACAATGCTACGGCGACTTCACTTGAACATTTATGTGACATTGCATTTTATGTTACATAATTTCTGGACGGGCCGTAAATATTGGAGATCGAAGCTTTTATTTTCTTTCACATGTTTTCATTTTTCTGCTTGCATGAAAACCCCTGAACTGGTATGCAAAAATGAATATATGCGCTCAAACTTCAAAATATGCGCTGTACGCGCAGAAACGCAGGTTAGCGCGACCCTGTTGGTGGTCATGTGTCATGAATTGGGGAAAATGTGGCGGTGTTACATTTTTACCTTTTTTTTAAGGATATTTTCTACCAGATCTCAAGAATGGAGAGGGGTACCGGTACCGTACTGAAAGTTCTAGTTTTGGTCTCATTTTGTTACTGATTTATCGAGCTAACATTTTGGAAAGTAACAACTTCACACTACATTTCCTTCTTGAGATATATTGCAATTCAAACAAAGTAATGTCGGGATGGTGGTGAATACGGCTGAGGTGAATACGGTTAAATTATAGGGAATATTGATTTTTAGTGCCTCTCAAATTTATTTTTGCATTGCAGGTGGTGACAGAAGCACCCCAACGAGGACAGGAACAAATGGAAACAATGTCTGCTACACTTAATGAATTCTTGAAGAGAGAAATGGATTCGGTAGGAAATTCATTTTCACAGTTTATAAAACATATTATAACGGTACCCGAAAGTTGGTGAAAAATGTGTGAACAAGGGAATAACTCACAAGAATAACTTTCTGTGAACAAATGTGCACTTCACACACAAGAATTTGCTAAAAAGTCATCAAAAAACGACAAAACTGAAACAAATGTGCGCAAAATCCCCGAAAACATGTAATTTCTACGGTTAAAATGGCCAAATATATTAAGGTTGATTTGGTCTAAAAACATGTAATTTCTACAGCTAAAATTTGAATATAAACATGCATAATTTGCGTAACATGCCAAGGATTATTGCATGGACCTTCCCCTCAACTCCCCCACCCCACCCCACCCCACCCTGGCTCTATGTTTTAATTTAATGCTAAAACTGACCCTTTATAGGAGATATAATACAAACAGTACACATAGCTAGTTTCCTACATGTATATCCATTCAACTTTTTAGTTTTATCATAATATAGTTTACGGCATGCATGTTGACAACTACCAATACATGGATCTTTGGTTTGTTTTTCAGAAGTCATTTTGACCGAAATTCCTTCCCACAATACAATAGTGATGGCAATAACAAAGGCAACAAGCAAGTAGTTACACACCTTACCACGTCCTGGGTGAATGAGCCGGTCGGGTAACTAGCACTGACCGGCACTCAACTTGAGGTAGCGAAAACCCTGGCCTGTTAGGCTGTTACCTTGTGAATTTCAGTTCAAACTGACTTCTGGAAGTTCTGATAGAGAACTCGGGGTCCATGTATTATATTGCAAGAACTGTCGGGTAACTAACATCCACATTGTATGATTTAATAAATCACACAGTCCACTGTCAATAATTCGCTAACTCTAACATATAATATCAAAATGTTTTGATTTCACAGTAGCAGATTTGAATCGCGCATGCTGACCTAATCCCGTGAGGCGTACACACATGCATGGAAGGGCTATTTGTCCATAGGCTGGCCACACAACCGCTTAAACGCACTGATTCGAATCTGCCACTGCAAAATCCAACATGGCATTACTCTCAACTTGAGATAAGACACACTATATAAAGGGTTCACAAAAAATAACTCCCCCCTAAAATTACAGAACATTTTTTTGCATAACTTGACATGTACATTTCGTGGATTTGAAAAAAATTAAAAACCTGTGAATAAAGGAATTGTTTTTCTACCCTCCCAACGTTCTTTCGTCTGAAAATCTTTTTGTTTTGGCCAAAAATAGTCACGTTTTCTAAAAATGATGCTTTCAGAAAAAGTTGCACTTTTCAACATCCTCATTTATGTCAAAATTAGCTTCAACAAATCATTATTTTGCACTACATGATGGTTGCATGGGTGACTCAGAGTTCAGAGACAAAAAGGTGAAGGAAAAAAACCCAATTAAATCAATCGTAACATTGATACCGAGAAAGTTTTGTACATTACATGTATGGGATGTTGAAAAGTGCAACTTTTTTGAAGCATCATTTTTGAAAAATGTGATTATTTTTGACCAAAACAAAAAGATTTTAAGAAAGGATAACTTTGGTAGGGTAGCAAAAATATGCCTCTATTCACAGGATTTTAAATGTTTCAAATCAACAAAATGAATGTTAAGTTATGAAAAGAAATGTTTTGTAACTCTTAAATTGATTTTACCATTTTTGAAACACCGGCGCAATAAAATCTTCTAGAAAAACCCCGTACATGTCAATTAGTCATTGTTTTATACTGCAAGATGATTGCATGTGTGACTCGGTAATCGTATACATAAAAATTAAAGAAAACAAAAACACCATTAAATAAATCAAAACATTGATATCGAGAATGTTTTTGTACATTAAATGTATAGGATGTGGAAAAGCGCAACTTTTTCTGAAAGCATCATTTTTGGCCAAAACAAAAAGATTTTTTTAAGGAAAGAACTTTGGGAGGGTAGGAAAATGATTCCTTTATTCACAGGTTTTTAGATTGTTCAAATCAACGAAATGTATGTCAAGTTATGCAAAAAAATGTCTTGTAATTTTAAGGGGGGAGTTATTTTTTGTGAACCCTTTATAACAATGTATTTAATGGGAGTTACCATTGCAAAAAAGACCTTCAATTTTCCATTTTGGAAATTGCATTGCCCCAGGGAGCGTTATTTTTTTAATTAAAGAGAATACAGACTATACAGTATAGTGTAGTTTCATGGGTATCACTAATATTTCCTTTAATGTGGATCTTGTGAGTAGACATCCCTCCTTTAGTTACCCAAGCATTCCTTGCTATTCCATTTTTCTCCCTGTGTTTAGCCACTGCAAGAGAACCAGGAGGAAGAGCAAGGTTCCAGTGCTAACACTTCTGGGCTGCTTGAGTTCACCCAGGACTTGGTAAGGCTTGCAAATACTTTGCTTGTTGGTCCTAACAGGGACTGTCTTTTGGAATTTGCAGGAGAGCATTAAATAGCTCTTCTGGAGCCTTCAAGGAGAGCTGTTTAGAACATTTACAATAGAATGTAAGGAGAGAATGGTCAACTAAGGACAGCTAAAAATCACTCTCCTATCAGATTTAAGGAGAGCAACAGAGAGGGATTGCTCTCGCTCTCTTCAAAAGGCAGTCCCTGTCTTAACAATTTCTCCTGCATTTTCCTGCTGAATAAATGGTTTCTTGTGGAGTAACAAAAACTAACAAAGCTGTTTACATGTGCCATATTTTTAGTAGGGAACAGCCCATTGGTCCAAAGGATCATTAGTCAGAAAATGATTATAGTTAGGGTTTAGGGCATTTTAGGTTAAGATTAGGGTTACAAAATATAGTGTTAGGGCTAGAATTAAGGTTAATGTTAGGGATAGGGTTAAGGTCAGAGTTGGGATTAGAGTCAGGGTTGTTTTTAGGATTCTAAAGAGCTTAGGTTATTCACCCTGTGAATGGATCTGCCATCTTTCTACCAAAACAAGGTTATCCAGCTGCTTATGCATACGTGTGCAAAAAGTGCAGTTTTATTTCTCTCTCTTTTCTAGTAACGCGCCAGAAGGCTTTTGCAAAGCGCATGCGGTACTTAAAGGCCCTTTCAGTGATTTCACAGGAACATTAAAAAAATGGAAATTTGTCAGAGTTGCTTAGAAATAAAGAATAAGTCTACAGAATTTCATTAAACCACTTTTCCCTGAATACATCGACAAATTAGTCAAAAAACAGAAGTTTTAGAAAGGTTTTCTACTTCAACTCAGATCGACTCGAGAAAATCGAGATTTTCGTACAGTGCGCCACCAATCGACTGGAAAAACTTCCTAGTCCAGTGTTTCTAACACGGGGGAAGTAGAGTCTAAATTGATTTAAAACAGACGCTTAATTTTTGTAGTAGAAAACAAAATAAGCAATTAAAGGTCACCGAGGCAAACTAACGGTCAATTCAAATATGAAAAACAGTTAAAATTGTGTATTTTGTTTAAAATAGTAGCTAATGATGTAATAAGTAGTAGAAACAATACGCAACGCGTGTTGGTACGTGGAGAGTGAGCTTCTTTCGATCTCGAGTCGGACTTTTTGTACTGTCAGTATCAAAAGTCCAGAATCATGCAAATGCTTTATTTTGTCTAAAATACACGGCTTTCGACCGAACCACTAGCAGGCTATGTTAGCACATCTATGCCAATTACAAAGGTACCAAAATCTGAATTTTGATGATTTTTACGATCGTCCGGATGAGCAAATCACTGAATGGGCCTTTAAAGCACGTGTTTGACAGGCGAATGCACACACAATGCAAACTTTGCAGGTAGAACCTCATTTTGAGATGACCATGCAAAGGGTCAATAGGTTAGGGTTAGGTGAAGTGTAGGGTCAAGGTTAGGGTATTAGGATTAGGGTTTATAATATTTTTATCGATTTTTAGGACTAATGACCCTGCAGACTATCGACCTGTAGCCTAATCATCACCCTGTGCGCTTAACCCCATGAGAACTATCTGCCGATCGGCCAAAAAGAAGTTTTCATTATCAATTGAACCAATCAGCAACATTGTTAGAATAATTTCGCCACACAAAAAAAGTGTGGTGAATTATTTGCAAAGCTCCATTCTGATTGGTGATTAAAGTGAAGATATAATGTAATTGACCAATCGGTGGCAATGTTAGATCGGCAGGTAGTGCTGAGGGGGGTTAAATCAATATTGAGATTAAGTTTTCCATGCACGGTGGAAGATGATGCGGTATAAGCATTTTGTTGGTTTCCATTCCGCATTTGAAGACTAATGTTCACTCATGTAATGACGGAAATCACCAAATTGAACTTTTGACCATTCATCTGCTATTTGATACTAGAATGTTGTATTTTTGTAGAATCACTTTCTGGATTGAGAGACCAGTTTTCGTAACATTTGTGTGTTATATTTTGTAATTAATTCAGAATGTTGACTTGGACAAACCTACTGAACCAACACCATCACCCACCAAGGAGCCACCCTCTACAGAAGACACCACCAACCAGAACCCCATGGAGGAAGATACCATTCCAACCAAAGGGGAGACCACTCCAGAGGATGAGTCTGATCCTGGTCCAGTCAATGGGATGATGGAAGGGGATGAGAAAGAAGGGGATACGGACACCCCTGCGGATAGTGAGAAGAGTCAGGAAGAGCAGCCGCCAAGAGAAGAGGCAGAGGGGAAAGCGGATGAAGTGAAGAAATCGGTGAAAGAAGGAAAGAGCAGAAGGAAGAAAGGTAAATGGTTGGATACACTAGACAGAGATGGCAGTTTTCCTATAATTAAAGACAGAGATAAAAACAATTTATCGCGTCTGATGTCACTGTCAATTACGATTCTTGATTGGTTTACACAAGTTAATCAGCGCGTAAAAGGGAAGACCGATCTATCTGGTGCTGATCGGAGAAAAGGAATAGCAGCAAATGGCGAAAAAGTTCAGTACTTTTACAAGGCAAAAAGCAGCTTTTCTAGGCATTGTGGACATGGTGCCTTCACCAAAGAAAGTTTCCTACTATAAAGACCTAACTTTTGAGATGGTTTGCATGTCGAAAGGTGCAAAATCAACAATAAGGCACCCGCTTATAAATCCGCGTTCAGCAAGTCATCATCACGACACTTGTAAACAAACCGTGCTCGAGTTTGATTGACAGGTGACGTCAGACGCGATAAATTGCATTTATCTTTGTCTTTCATTATAAGGGCCTGTATCTATTTACCAGTGTGTAGCCATCCCCTCACTCACTTATTGCAGGGCCTAAAGCCTAATCACTTGAAAAAACAGATGTGGAAGCGAGAGTCCACTAGGGGAAAATCATCAGACCCTAATTGTAATGACTATCCCTGTGCAGGCAAACACCGAACACTACTTACTGGGAATGTGGGAGTGCCACTGCTAGAAAGTGTTAGTGGTGTGGTCCAGTGGTTAAGGTATTTGTCTCTGATGCAAGAGGCCCTGGTTCAATCCCTGACAAAATGCATATTCAATTATCCATTCAGGGTAACACCAGGTTGTTTGTACACCCTACCGTGGCCCTTGGGCATCATGCATGTAGAGCAGTGTTTCAACCATAGAATTAGAGAAGGAGAACCGGGACTCCCTATACCGCCATGTATAATCGCGCCGCCAGCTATGGGGAGAAAATTGGGGATATTCGGGTCCTTGCCAACGGTGCGCGTAGACGAACGAAAATAATTATGCATTCTCATCATTAGCGTCTTGGTATCGTGTGCAGTTCGCATCTCTGTGCGTCTCTCAAATGCGCCCACCGTCCATGTTGCGCTTGCATTACCTCGAGTGCATTCCGAGGGAAACCGAATACCCCCAATTTTTGCTCCATGCCTGTATGAAGATGGCGGTCGAGTCCTGGTTCTCTGTCACCAATTCTGTGGTTTCAACACTGAAGGAGTAGCGAGTAGAGAATTTCTCTATTTTTGATCCAAGGTCAGGTCACTCACATCCCTGATGTTGGCAATCTCTCTGATTGCAGAATGTTACTGTGTCATCTCTGCTCAAGCAATATTCTGGGTGTACGAATGCCATGGCTGTTTGAGTTTGTATGGTAACCCCCTCTGTTGATGTCTTTCTATATAGGTAAAGATGCAGAGCATATGAGCAGGGCAATTCTACAAGCACTGAATGGTTTGGAAACACCAGAGGAGAAGATCGCTGCACTATGCAAAAAATATGCAGAATTGGTAAGTTAGCGTATGAGAAAGAACAGTGCATCAGCATAAAGATGCAGAACATGTGATTTTTAAAAGAATAAACTCATCAGGATTGGTAGAATAAAGTCAAGCAATAAGGCAACAAAAACAAGAAACCCTGTTCTACGGGTGGACAGACCTTTCAAGTAGGGTCGGTCAGTCGGCCTGTTTTTTTTGGTTTTTTTGCAGGGTTTTCTTTTTCTTC